>NC_079910.1:15866471-16167015 GCF_024868665.1 Triplophysa rosa
GTAGAAACGTGACAGTTATGAAAAACAGATCCTGTCCCAAAATTACCTCCAACCTGCTTTAAATATAATCCTGTCATGTGTAACATGTAGTGTGTGGCCTTGACAGTTTTGCATGTCTCTGTATATATGAATAAATGCTCGATGAGACAAACCGTGTTGCATGTGAGCAGGGATCAAACTTATTGTTTTTCACTATATGTGCATTCATGACAACTAAGAATGTTGCTGTGAGGGGAGTTTCTCCTATGTTCAATGAGAAACAAAGTCAAAGAGGACCGGGACTTCAAACCACCTACCTGCCAATGTCATGCCCAAAGCACTAACTACTACACCCGTTTTGAGAATACTGCTGTCACATAGGGGTCCTCCTGTGTTCAATGAGAAGTAAGAAGGTGGACAGGGCTTTAAACCACCAACCTGCCTATCCCAAACCGAAGCAATGTGAAGGCAGGCAAGGTAGAAACGTTGCAGATCCTGCCCCTAAATTTTTCCAAACCCTTTCAAATATTATCCTGTCATGTGTAACATGTAGTGTGCGTGGGCTTGGAATTTTAGCATATCTGTGTAAATATGTATGATTGCTTTATGAGGCATACAGTGTTGCTTGTGAGCATGCATCAAACGAATTGTTTCTGGCAATATATGCATCCATGCAATACGTTTAACAGGGGGGTAGAAACGTGACAGTTATGAAAAACAGATCCTGTCCCAAAATTACCTCCAACCTGCTTTAAATATAATCCTGTCATGTGTAACATGTAGTGTGTGGCCTTGACAGTTTTGCATGTCTCTGTATATATGAATAAATGCTCGATGAGACAAACCGTGTTGCATGTGAGCAGGGATCAAACTTATTGTTTTTCACTATATGTGCATTCATGACAACTAAGAATGTTGCTGTGAGGGGAGTTTCTCCTATGTTCAATGAGAAACAAAGTCAAAGAGGACCGGGACTTCAAACCACCTACCTGCCAATGTCATGCCCAAAGCACTAACTACTACACCCGTTTTGAGAATACTGCTGTCACATAGGGGTCCTCCTGTGTTCAATGAGAAGTAAGAAGGTGGACAGGGCTTTAAACCACCAACCTGCCTATCCCAAACCGAAGCAATGTGAAGGCAGGCAAGGTAGAAACGTTGCAGATCCTGCCCCTAAATTTTTCCAAACCCTTTCAAATATTATCCTGTCATGTGTAACATGTAGTGTGCGTGGGCTTGGAATTTTAGCATATCTGTGTAAATATGTATGATTGCTTTATGAGGCATACAGTGTTGCTTGTGAGCATGCATCAAACGAATTGTTTCTGGCAATATATGCATCCATGCAATACGTTTAACAGGGGGGTAGAAACGTGACAGTTATGAAAAACAGATCCTGTCCCAAAATTACCTCCAACCTGCTTTAAATATAATCCTGTCATGTGTAACATGTAGTGTGTGGCCTTGACAGTTTTGCATGTCTCTGTATATATGAATAAATGCTCGATGAGACAAACCGTGTTGCATGTGAGCAGGGATCAAACTTATTGTTTTTCACTATATGTGCATTCATGACAACTAAGAATGTTGCTGTGAGGGGAGTTTCTCCTATGTTCAATGAGAAACAAAGTCAAAGAGGACCGGGACTTCAAACCACCTACCTGCCAATGTCATGCCCAAAGCACTAACTACTACACCCGTTTTGAGAATACTGCTGTCACATAGGGGTCCTCCTGTGTTCAATGAGAAGTAAGAAGGTGGACAGGGCTTTAAACCACCAACCTGCCTATCCCAAACCGAAGCAATGTGAAGGCAGGCAAGGTAGAAACGTTGCAGATCCTGCCCCTAAATTTTTCCAAACCCTTTCAAATATTATCCTGTCATGTGTAACATGTAGTGTGCGTGGGCTTGGAATTTTAGCATATCTGTGTAAATATGTATGATTGCTTTATGAGGCATACAGTGTTGCTTGTGAGCATGCATCAAACGAATTGTTTCTGGCAATATATGCATCCATGCAATACGTTTAACAGGGGGGTAGAAACGTGACAGTTATGAAAAACAGATCCTGTCCCAAAATTACCTCCAACCTGCTTTAAATATAATCCTGTCATGTGTAACATGTAGTGTGTGGCCTTGACAGTTTTGCATGTCTCTGTATATATGAATAAATGCTCGATGAGACAAACCGTGTTGCATGTGAGCAGGGATCAAACTTATTGTTTTTCACTATATGTGCATTCATGACAACTAAGAATGTTGCTGTGAGGGGAGTTTCTCCTATGTTCAATGAGAAACAAAGTCAAAGAGGACCGGGACTTCAAACCACCTACCTGCCAATGTCATGCCCAAAGCACTAACTACTACACCCGTTTTGAGAATACTGCTGTCACATAGGGGTCCTCCTGTGTTCAATGAGAAGTAAGAAGGTGGACAGGGCTTTAAACCACCAACCTGCCTATCCCAAACCGAAGCAATGTGAAGGCAGGCAAGGTAGAAACGTTGCAGATCCTGCCCCTAAATTTTTCCAAACCCTTTCAAATATTATCCTGTCATGTGTAACATGTAGTGTGCGTGGGCTTGGAATTTTAGCATATCTGTGTAAATATGTATGATTGCTTTATGAGGCATACAGTGTTGCTTGTGAGCATGCATCAAACGAATTGTTTCTGGCAATATATGCATCCATGCAATACGTTTAACAGGGGGGTAGAAACGTGACAGTTATGAAAAACAGATCCTGTCCCAAAATTACCTCCAACCTGCTTTAAATATAATCCTGTCATGTGTAACATGTAGTGTGTGGCCTTGACAGTTTTGCATGTCTCTGTATATATGAATAAATGCTCGATGAGACAAACCGTGTTGCATGTGAGCAGGGATCAAACTTATTGTTTTTCACTATATGTGCATTCATGACAACTAAGAATGTTGCTGTGAGGGGAGTTTCTCCTATGTTCAATGAGAAACAAAGTCAAAGAGGACCGGGACTTCAAACCACCTACCTGCCAATGTCATGCCCAAAGCACTAACTACTACACCCGTTTTGAGAATACTGCTGTCACATAGGGGTCCTCCTGTGTTCAATGAGAAGTAAGAAGGTGGACAGGGCTTTAAACCACCAACCTGCCTATCCCAAACCGAAGCAATGTGAAGGCAGGCAAGGTAGAAACGTTGCAGATCCTGCCCCTAAATTTTTCCAAACCCTTTCAAATATTATCCTGTCATGTGTAACATGTAGTGTGCGTGGGCTTGGAATTTTAGCATATCTGTGTAAATATGTATGATTGCTTTATGAGGCATACAGTGTTGCTTGTGAGCATGCATCAAACGAATTGTTTCTGGCAATATATGCATCCATGCAATACGTTTAACAGGGGGGTAGAAACGTGACAGTTATGAAAAACAGATCCTGTCCCAAAATTACCTCCAACCTGCTTTAAATATAATCCTGTCATGTGTAACATGTAGTGTGTGGCCTTGACAGTTTTGCATGTCTCTGTATATATGAATAAATGCTCGATGAGACAAACCGTGTTGCATGTGAGCAGGGATCAAACTTATTGTTTTTCACTATATGTGCATTCATGACAACTAAGAATGTTGCTGTGAGGGGAGTTTCTCCTATGTTCAATGAGAAACAAAGTCAAAGAGGACCGGGACTTCAAACCACCTACCTGCCAATGTCATGCCCAAAGCACTAACTACTACACCCGTTTTGAGAATACTGCTGTCACATAGGGGTCCTCCTGTGTTCAATGAGAAGTAAGAAGGTGGACAGGGCTTTAAACCACCAACCTGCCTATCCCAAACCGAAGCAATGTGAAGGCAGGCAAGGTAGAAACGTTGCAGATCCTGCCCCTAAATTTTTCCAAACCCTTTCAAATATTATCCTGTCATGTGTAACATGTAGTGTGCGTGGGCTTGGAATTTTAGCATATCTGTGTAAATATGTATGATTGCTTTATGAGGCATACAGTGTTGCTTGTGAGCATGCATCAAACAAATTGTTTCTGGCAATATATGCATCCATGCAATAAGTTTAACAGGGGGGTAGAAACGTGACAGGTTTGAAAAACAGATCCTGTCCCAAAATTACCTCCAACCTGCTTTAAATATTATCCTGTCATGTATAGCATGTAGTGTGTGGCCTTGACAGTTTTGCATGTCTCTGTAAATATGAATAAATGCTCGATGAGACAAACCTTGTGACTGGACGCCGGCTGGATCACCGGACTGGACGCCGGCTGGATCACCGGACTGGACGCCGGCTGCACCGGACTGGATGCCGGCTGGACCACCGGACTGGATGCCGGCTGCACCGGACTGGATGCCGGCTGCACCGGACTGGACGCCGGCTGGATCACCGGCTGCACCGGACTGGACGCCGGCTGGATCACCGGCTGCACCGGACTGGACACCGGCTGTATCACCGGCTGGGACGCCCTGGGTAGTGCCCCCCTCCTCGGCTTCTTCTTCTTCGACCGGCCCACGGAACGTTTGGCCGGCTGCAGGGAAGCGGTGGGGGGCACGACTAGCTCCGTGTGGGAAGAGTCGGACGAGGAGTCCCACGACTCCCTCCGCCCACGTCTGCCACGGAGGCTAGCTGGTGGTGGAGAGACTGCGGGGGGTGAGGCGGATGGAGGTGCCGAGTTCCCCAGGGTAAGGGAGGCCAGGACGCGATCCTCCGGGATGGTAGCCAAGGGAGTGGATACCCAGTCTGGCACTAAAGGCCAGGGATCATCCCGGTTGACCACGTACCTGATCATGTCACCCAACCACAGGGAACTCAACATCTCCACCTCGGCCCGCTTGAGAGGCTCGGTGAGGCAGCAGTTAAAAATAACCTTGAGCTCTGCCTCACCGAACTCAGTCCCCCCGCAGCAGCCACAAACTCCCGGGCGAAGTCTCTAACCCCGCGATCCCCCTGCCAAAGCCCAAACAATACCCGAGTCTGGCGGGCTCGCAGGGAACTGTACATGCCTGCTGGGTTCAGTATGGCTCGTGCATTCTGTCACGGATGTGGCAGGAAGAACCCAAGCGCAGGCAGGCAGTGACGGGGTTAACGAAAAACAATACTTTATTTATAAACAAAACACAAAACAAACACCCTCAATGGGGGAAAACAAAACTAAGAGATATAAAGAAAACAAAGACTTCCACACGTGGGGGCAAAACATAAAACAAGAACAGCAAATAACCTAACTAATAAGCATGACACAACATCTTACAAAAAACACAGCAGGGTAACAAAGGCAGGGGCAGGGTAACTCACAACACGAACAATCCACAGACAAGGACCAGGACCAGGACCAGGACCAGGACCAGGACCAGGACCAGGACCAGGACCAGGACCAGGACCAGGAACAGGAACAGGAACAGGAACAGGAACAGGAACAGGAACACGGGTAGGCACAAAAGACACCATATACAATGCACGAGCACAGGACAAAGAAACAAGAGGGTATAAATAGAGAAGACAAACAGGGATAACGACATGGGGCAGGTGTGGGCAATGAAACACTCAGGGAAAGATAACAAGGAAACGAGATGGCGGGAACAGAGACGAGACACTGGAGAGAACGCATATTATTGTCAAAAGAATAATAATATGTTTCTCTCCACACCTAACCAAAGACTTTGTCATGACTCTGCTACAGGACCAAGAAAAACATAACTAAATGAAGCAGAGCCATGACAATTTGCAAGTGACTATTAAGCATTTTGTCGGTGTTACGCGCGTCTCCCGCGGAAGCCGGCCCAGAGTCCTTAACTAATTACTAGCCCTGATGATATTTTCTTTGTCTTCTCTAGCCCTATTGGTTGAGCTGGGAGAAGACTGGTGATAAAGTGAAGGCGGTGAAGCTGGAGGAGGCTGCCGTTTTTTCCTCATGCTGACAACGCCACGCTTCTAATTTGCTCTCTGTTTATACTTTTACGTTTAGAGCAGGGAGACCCAGCATACCCTGTTAGTTTAGTTCTGTCTTATCTTTTGTTGCTGGGCTCCCTGTCTCGATCTTCTGTTGTTATTATGAGTATGTTGTGGGGGAATAAATTACTTGGATGACGTGTCTTTGTTTCCCGTTGTCCTTTTCTCATGTTGCGTACCTTTAAATTCCTAGACCATCATATTGAGGACCGTAACATAATGGGGGCTCGTCTGTTCGTTTAATTTGACGTTTTTGGCATTTCCTTTGTTCTTGGTTCGCGTCAGGCTGCATGGTAGTGATGCGTTTGCAAAAGCCTGGATAACGTCGGCGTTTTGAACTTCTCTCGTAGGAAATGCGGGTGAGTGAAAGTTTTCTTATTCCTACGATCACAAATGCAGAAATGGTTTTATATTTACGAGGCTACATGAAAAAAATAAATATAAGTCATTATATTCAGTAACTATGTCTCCGCTGGATGCAACAAATGCCTCATTTATAATATGTATTGACTTTGTCGCGTTGCATCGAGACACAGCATCAAAGGCTGCTCAAGAAGTTAGCCATAGTTAGCTAATTGTTAAACCTAATAGTTTTTTCAAATAAAACCTTACCGATCTGTTATGCTCTGCTGGCAAAGTTGATTAATCTGCTTGGTCAAATGCATTTTCTGGATGTGATAATGTTTCATTCTTACAAAATGAATCGTGGGTTGTCTTAGTTACTTTATATATATTTTGCCTATGATAGACATACACTGTGTCAGTAGGTGTGACTGTTATTTTTGTGATTTCTTGTTGAAATTCTTTGTAATATTTGTATAATTAGGTTATGATTTCGTAAAAAAAAGTGGGCTTTGTTCTTGGATCCCCTAGGGAGAGCCAATCAAACATTAAACGATGCCAAGATGTGACAAGGTAATTTAACCTTTAAATAAGGCTATGATGGGACAAAAGTTGAATAAACATTTTTCATTTCCATTAATTACAGGTCATTCATGAGACAGATAGGGATTAATGTGTTGAGATGGGCATGTGACGCAGTGCCACACCAATGCCAACAGGATGGCACCTCCTGTAGAGCCTTTGTCCTAAAAGTATGTAACTGGCCTGATTACTGATTAAAAGACAATACTGAAAATCCAGTGTTTAATACGACTTACTGAATCAGAAATCAATTATACACTTAATCTATTACCACCAAGATTTACATATATGGTCTTTCTTGTATATGGGACTAATGTTTAATAATAAACTGTAGGCTACATCAGGTGCCACCTCTTAGTACCATAAAAAATGTTTGTCCTAGTATTACATTATTCTCACTTAAAATGATATTTTATTGTAGTTTGCTGAATGTATCCTGTAAAAACAGACAATTCATTTTTCGACAAGCACAAGTGGTCTGGAGTCTGTCAGAAGGGATTTATCTACCTGCCTCCTGCAGAGCACAGGTTGGTGTAGAAATCGACCACTTGACACAAATAATTCAGATTCTTTATTTAAAGAAGAGTATGTGAAACACAACTGAACATTGCAGGCAAAACTGCACATGGGTTCTTAAAACTTGCCATCAGTGACCCATGTTTAGTTGGTTATTCTGTAATGGACAGTCAAAAGTGGAAGACAGATGGTGGCTTTCGAAACACTACTTCATGAACATTCGAACCCTTTGCGAATCTTTTGTTTCGAATCAGCGCTTCAGAGCGCTTATCAAACTGGTTAAGTCACGTGATTTTAGCAAACTAGGCTTCGTTATGTCATTACTGTCTTGAAACTCCCATGTTTCACCACTAGGGGGTTCTGATTTGAAGGAGAACTCATGAACGTGTGTCTACTATGATTTTGACTTAGGTGGTCAATCTGTACTATGCAGATTTATAAAACAGATATGAATCAAATATGTTTGTAGAAATCTATGGTCCGTTAACATCTTAAGATGCCCAAATACTACCTGACAAGAAATCTAGACAAATTGTACTATATACACAAACAAGACACCACCTCCCTCATCAGTTGAAACACATGCACTCCCAAACACCCTGATTTATTGAATGGACATACATTTGATGGAGATTATGTTTATAGACAAGGTATGCTTCACACTGGCTCTTCTGGACATCTTACAGACAAAAGTGATTAAATAAGACATTTGATGTGATTAAAAAATGTCCTAAAAATGGCACACTATCAATATTTACAAAATACACACAGTTTAAGTATGAATTAATAATTCATATTTTATTTTTAGTTAAACCACAGGATATTTATGAGGCTTTTGTGGACATGATCAAATAATTACAGCCATTTTCAGAGGTGGTTGAGGATGAGGATCTTTTTCTTTTCAAAAGAGGTTGTTTGCAAAAAATCACCTACTGTGAGTGCGAAAACATTATTCTTAAATTTTCTTAAATAAAAAATCATAGACGCTTCTGTCTTGTTTTACTTCTGTGTGGTTTAAAACAAAATGTGTAACATCTTCTTGAATTCTTACAATTAATATCAATTAATATTACAATTAATAAGATAAAGCTAAGTTTGTATGGCCTAACACGGAAACATTTTAAAAATCATTTCAACATGTCCTTATCCAGATTCATAACATAATCTTTACTTTACCTCCTTGTTTGTCTACACAGCTTTAATGACAAAAAATAACTAAAAGGGGAAAATGATAGTTAATTGTGTTAATGCTCTGATTATAATTAAATACAACTAAAAACAAAAAATGCAAATTCAATGAAACATATGGATTTATAATTTATTTTTAAAACCGTACAATTTTATGAAAACGTAAGCAATTGTTTTGTTGTTGGTTAATCTGTCATTGAGTTTGGCCTGTGATCTCGATGCTTTTACAACATTTTCACCAGGTGGTGCTAGAACGTGGTGCTTCGAACGCTTCGAAACCCTGAATCATTTTGCAAGCTTCGTTTCTCCCATCACTAAATGCAGGTTAGTTTATTAAAGGGATACTTCACCCAAAAATGACAATTCTGTCATCATTAACTAACCTTCGAGTTGTTCCAAAACTATATAAATTTCTTTGTTCTGATGAACAGAGAGAAATATATTTGGAAGAATGCTTATAAACAGACAGATGTTGCCCCCCATTGACTACCACAGTGGGAAAAAATACAATGGTTGTCAAAAGTGCTCCAGAACTGTTTGCTGTCCTACATTCTTCAAAATATCTTCTTTTGTGTTCAACAGAACAAAAAATGATAAAGTAATTGTTCCTACATTGGGAGTTAATGGGGGTGCAAGATCTGTTTGGTTATAAGCATTCTTCTAAATATCTTTGTGTTCATTAGAACAAAGAAATTTATACAGATTTCGAACAACTCGAAGGTGAGTAAATGATGACAGAATTCTCATTTTTGTGTGAAGTATCCCTTTAAGTTGATTCAGAATTGGTGATTTGTAACTTGTAATGGAGTCATTTTCTCTGCAAGGTATCTGTACTTTTACTCAACTATGGTTGTCAGGTACTCTTTACACATCTGGAATATATTTACATTTTGTTTGCCGCTGTTTTTGATTGAGGTAGACGCACTGCTAAAGTCTTTTTATTTATCTAGCAATAAAAATATAACAGATTATTGAAGTTTAATGAAAAACTGCAATCTTGTGACTCTGTATAGGGGCAATTCCAGCGTTATGAATATGACATAACACACAAAGAATGTGTTTGTTACCAATATAATAAATAATCTGTTTATATTTTACTTGTTGATAGAGTTAATACAGTCTAAACATCCGAAAAAAATGACATGTGTTATGGGTGTGACAAAAATGACACAGTTTTTAAAAGACTACATGCTCTGTAGATAGGATTCCTGTGAAGTAAAATGTATAAACCAGAAGCAATAATACCTAACATAATACCTAACAATCGGGGAAGGGATGCCTCTTCATATAGATAAAATAGTTGCTTTATTTTAATTTTCATGTGCCCATTTATGAGGAATATGGACTGTTGATGTGACAATCCTGAAAATGGCTCTTACCAGACTATAGAAAATCATGGACTAAAAGATGAAATGCTTTAAAAACTTAAAGAGAAAGCTCGCATGGGTTTTTGAACCACCAAATGTTGACATTTGTGCTATCAGTGTAGTAAAAACCTTTGGTGAAAACGTTTGAATGACATTTACATGGAATTGCCCATTTGTATAACCACTTTCTCCTTAATATACATTGTTCTTTCTTTACCTCTTTAAGACAATGTTTTTTATTGTCTTTCATCTCTTTATTGACTGTATGTGCATTGTTTACATAATAGTTATTAAATGTCATTATTGTTTTCCTGAAAGTGTTGTACATGTTTGTGTATTTTGCATAATAAAAATGTAAAAAATCTCTTTTCTCAATTTCTTAAACACAAAAGTAAATAAATCATAATTTATACATTTTCATACTTAATTTTGTATTTAAAAGTTTGAAAGAAAAGTGCTTTAAATGAGTGCTTCAAGACACTACATATAGTACAGTCTTCTACTTCTTTTCTACTTTCCTACCCCCCGGAAAAAAATATTCTTAGCTTTGTATGATAGGCTGACTAAGACCAGTTGTACTGCATCTATGCATTGCTGTTCTTTTGTTGCACAAATTGATTCTACTGTTTTCCCCTACTTTGTACGTCGCTTTGGATAAAAGCGTCTGCTAAATGATTAAATGTATGTAAATGTAACCACTATATAACCTCATGGTATCTGATGGCAATATGATGGTACTCATTGTAGTTTTCCCTTAAGAAATGTGTCATATGGATCAATCTATGTTTTTATATAATATGTTGGCATATAATTATAAACGTCTTCTGAAAGGTAACAGAGTTGCCAGTCTTACAGTTTGAAGTTATTAGTGTATAGAAAGCATCTCGCGATGAGTCCTCAAGAAGCTAGGTTGATAAAATAACAAACAATTTCAAGACTACATTTGCATTGGATGCAGGAAAGGTGAGTGAAAATATTCTGTCTGAACCACTGAAAATGTAGACATGAATTAAAATGGTTAATGCATTGACAATGTAATGCATTTGCACAGAAGTTGCCTTCAGTCCATATTTCTGCCATTCTCTATTGCTCTAGAGGGCGCTGTAATACATTTCATGTAAAAAGTTTAAACTCAGATATTAGAGGAACCTAATGGCACAATATTACCTCAGTTTTTTTAATGAACTTTGATTTAGGATTTCAGTGTACTATAAACATTTATATAAAAATCTAAACAGACATGCTCTATCATGTCTATGCTCTATAATGCAAATAATATACTAATGCTAAAGAGGTGAAGTGTGTTTTTTATTTACACACACACGCACACGCACGCACACGCACACACACACACACCACCGCACACACACCAACGCACGCCACATCACACCACACACTCACACACACGCACGCACGCACGCACGCACGCACACACACACACACACACGCACGCACGCACGCACGCACGCACACACACACACACACACGCACACGCACACACACACACACACAAACACCTCCAGCTTTCAGGTCAATCATTTTCTCTGGTTATGGTTGGCTGGAATCAAATGGAGACAGTAAAATATTATCAGTCAGCATTAACATTCCAACTGAGCTCTAATCGCGCCTTGCATGCAAGATACGACCATCACTTACCTGTGTCTTTCTGTCTCTCCCTCTTATGGTATATCTGCTCCATGAATCCAAACAGTTCCACACCTTAACAAGTGTCATCTCATGCAGCTTGTGCACTGACAGGCAATGCTATGAAGATGAAACTTAATTGGATACAATATTGTTTCAAGGAAACTTTTGAGGCTTTGAGGTTCAATTCTACATTTAACCAGACCAATAGGTCTAACATTGCATAGTTAAAAAAAAGATATTGTCTGTTTTATCATATGCCAATCAAAAATTGCAACAGTAAAATAAATAGCATACCTTTCATCACCAAATCAAATCTGAGGTTTCATTCCTTTCGAAAATTGTTTCTGGATAAGGCAATGTCATACTCTTACTGTACGCTTTTAATGATCTGATTCTAACCTTTTACCAACAGCAAAAATCAGATAATACATTAACTCTGTTTCCATCACACTTAAAGGTATAGGCCTTAGTTATTTCTCCCATGTCTTCATCTGTGAAATAGACCCATGCAATCCCACATATGTCTCCTGTTTTAGAAGAAAGATCAAAGCTAGCAATCAAAAGAGATTTTGATTGCAACTCAAACATTTATTATCAAATTCTTCCAAGAGGAAATGACCTGAACTTGTCTGCATAAGAAAGGTCTCATTTCTTTTTCTCCAAAGCAATCCTTCGAAGAACCAAAAGACAACTTGTTTCAAAGATAATTTAATAAACTGGTTACAACATTAAATCTCTAGAGTTATGAAAGAACAACCACTGAGCAATATCCCTATTTCTTATTTTGTGAAGTACACTTGTTTAATTTGGATTGTTTTCCTAATATGGACCTAATATGAACATTTTACTGAATATTTGCAATCTTCATTCACAATCCTTTATACTATATAACCTGTTATAACTGCCGCCAGATAACACGTGCAAGTTCTTGCCTGGAAATAATTGAAGCAATCAAATTAGAGACAATCAATAATTTATCATCTTTATTTATTGCTGTTTAATTCATCTTCCCTCCTTACAGTAGCTTCTATAATTGGAGTGCCAATGGCAAGACATAAAATAGATTAAAAAATAAGACTCTTTTTTTCTTCTCTTCTCACTTGCAGGCTCTGACTTGCACATACATTATGGCGTATATTAGCTGACTTTATTTTACACTTTTAATATGATTCTCATGAGCGAGCCAACAAGAATTCAGCTCGCTACCTTGGGGGTAAACTTTCTGGTTTGTGAACTCTTGCACACATTCAAAGTGCAGGTTACAGCATCACAAATCTAAGATTAAGCAAAAGAACAGGACAAAGAAAAAATAAGACGTCTTCTCAAAAGTTTCTCTTAGACATGGATTTAATTGAAAGCAAATAAAGACTTCTGGTGTACTTCTGGGATGTTTATCATGAGCAAAAGACCCCAGTATTCACTCTCATGTCACATGTTTGGCTTTCTTTCATCTGCAAAACACAGAAAGGAGATATTTTGAAGAACGTTGGTAACCAAACTACATTGAACCACGTTGACTTCCATTGTATGGACACAAAAACCACAGAGACATTTCTCAAATTATCTTCTTTTGTGTTCCGCAAAAGTCAAATACATGTTTTTACAACATGAGGGTGAATATGACACAGTTTGTATTTTTGATGGTGAGAGGAACCCAAACAAGATGATCAAAATTCTTCCTTTCTAGAAGAAACGTCTGAAATGAAACAACGAATACAACAGACATCTTCTTATGGTTTATTTGTGTGCATTTGCTTTGTTTAAAACAACACATATCGAGCAATGTGCTGCACAGTGACATGGAGATTTGCAAATGTAGAAACTCTGGAGTTGTATCTGCGGTTTTATTCCCCTCAAGTGAACCGAGCAGGTGGTCACAGCAGCCAGAGATGACTGCGTTCACCAGTAATTGTCTGTTCCCAGCCTCTGTAAGTGGGTAGAACCATGTCTCCAGTTTCTCCCTCTCATCATGCAGCCGCTGAATGGACTTCCTCGCTTGACAGAGCTCGAATAACCTGTGGCAGATTCAGACAGGTGAGAGCCAGGTAACTGCTTCCCTTTTGTGCCTTAAAAGATTGCCGATGCCTGGATGGAGAGTGTGTGTGTAGGGTAGGGTGGAAATGAGATCGAGAGGGGAGTGTAGGCCTTTGATCTTAAGGGGCAGGGGATGGGGGCAGATCTTCCAGCGGTCCCCGTCGCTCCAGCCATACAAGTAACCCAACCCCGTTTTGGCCTCCGACTCAGCGAGCAGGTGCCCAGAGGTGGGAACTGTTTGCAGAGCTGTGTTTGGTGACAGCACATCTAACTTTCAACTTCTTTACTCCTGGCACATTGTTCGCAAATCCCTGCTTTTCAGCACCGGGGCTTTTCAGAATCTCTCACTGTTTCTGTTTCGCTCTTCACAAGAAATAATGAGAGCAGATTTCATTCACGCTCTGCAGAACAACACAAACATCAGTATGTCCTTCGACTGTGTGTGTAAATAAAGATTAACTTTGAATTGTGTTACTATCCATAGAAAAGAAAAATCACATCTGTATATCCGTATCTGTATAATACTGCAGTTCACCCCAAAATTAAAATTCTTTCATCATTTATTCACCATCATGTCATTCCAAACCTGTATGACACAAAAGATGATATTTTGAATAATGTTGGTAACCAATCATCATTGGCCCCCATTGACTTCCATTGTATGGAAGCAAAACCACTGAGAAATTTCTCAAAGTATCTATACAGGTTTAAACAACATGACAGATTTTTTATTTCTGGGTGACTTTTCCTTTGAAGAGTTGAAACAGATGCAAAACATGTACAAAGCTTAAAGTGACAGTTCACCCAAAAATAAAAAAGCATCATCATTTACTCACCCTCTTGTCATTTCAAACCTGTATGACTATAAAGAAAAGATGGTAACCGAACAGCGACGGTACCCATTCACTTCTGTTGAACATTTTTCAAAATATCTCCTTTGTGTTCTGCAGAATAATGCAAGCCATACAGGTTTCAAATGTGCCATTTTTGGGTGAACTGTCCCTTTAAGAAGTCTTAATTTTCTCTCTAAGACGTTAGGAATCTCTAATATGTTTCACGCCGAGTTTAAGAAGAGACCTCAATAATGAATGTGCTCAGATTTACCAAGAAAAAGTCTACGATATGAACTCGAGCCTTTCTTATCAAGTTTGTCCACCTACAAATTATCCGCGCTATGCTCTCTACATTCATTTTTTGCTGAACTAAAGTTCGGGGGAAAATGTATATACTTCAATGACTTCAATAATTCAACTTTATTTCGTGAACTATGCATAAAAAATCTTCCTATAAGACAGGCGTTTGCTGTGTGCGAGGCTGGCTGAGTTTTCCGGCATGTGAGTGTGTGTGCGTGGATAATGAAGAGATAATACGATGACTACAGTTCAGCCGGGCTTTTTGAGGGAATGTAACAAAGGCTCCACAGAAAATGGGCTCAGCTGAGGAATTTTAATGAATTAATGGAATTCACTTGAGCTCATTGTGAATGATTTTACATCAGATCATTGAGCAGGACTGGAGATCCTCAAGCCGGAGTCCTACAAATCATAAACTCTTTGAAAGAAAGTTTGATTTTGTGACAGATGGAATAACTAAAATGAATGCAAAACAACCGGGGCATTCAAACTAATGTTATTTGATGTCACAAATTGGCTGCAGCTTTATGAAAGGGTACACGCTAAGAATTATGACCCTCCATAAACAAAACAAAAATAAAAACATAAACAAACGTTTTAAAAAATGACAGAGGTAGGCAGAGTGACAAGGGATAATGTTTTCGGGCACTCCCATTTATACAGATTTTTTTCTAAGGAAATGAATGGCAACGTAGATGGCGATAATAATAACACTTGCAACCAAACAACTCAAACAACCCAGTACATACAAAATCCAAAGCACGACAACACAATCACGAGGATGGGACCATTCTTTACCTTCCTCTGTGAAATCTCAAAGGCTGAATGTTTGAAACAGACAGCAGCAGTCACATTCACTTTCATTGTATGGAAAAAAAGAAATCGAAGGTTGAACGTGGCTGTCAGACGATAACGTTGTGCCTTTTCTGTTCCGCAGAAGAAAGAAAGTCAAATGGGTTTGGAACAATATGATTTCGGGGTAAACTATCCGTTTAAAGTGTTTTACAGACATTTGGAGTCGTAAACACACAAACTCAAAGGAAAACCTACAAGGCTTTCCAGGAACAAAGTTGTACACTATATTGTTATACAGTACAGACGAATGATGCTACTGTTAGGACCCTTAATAGCAATAAATCTTGAATTCCCATGAGATTTAAATAAATGCTATTTATCCTCCGGGGATCTGGAATATTCCAAAACATTCCCAAACAGAACGCTGAACGAGCCATGCGAGTGCCCTTCACTGCGTATTGGATTTTCATACGGCGTGCGGTGAAGAAGCAGTAAATCTGCAGTTTGTTTGGATGAGGGGAGCCCGCAGCTTAACTTGATTATTGTTGTGCAGGTTATAAAACACCACGTAAGCGTCGCTCCAAGAGCAATGGAGTGAAACGATATTCACCTATGATTTATACGGCCAGCAACAGCAGGAGAAGCGGTCAGCGCTTGATGTCTAAGTCTGTGTAGCAGAATCAAGAGGGAACTTTCCACCAATCCTCAAGGCTGGATCTCTCTTTCAGCCTAACCACAATGGAAGGCACGGACAAGAAAGATGAAGACAAGACTTCTTTTAGTGATTAGAGCACACATAGATCTCTGCGTCTGGTCTCCGCTGTCTTTGGCTGCTCTCTAACCATCCGCTTCAACTGCCCGAGGTAGAAAGAGACCGCGCGGGAGAAAGTAGGAGGAGTGCTGAGCCCAGCAGTTCCGCCCTCACAAACCTCCAGCCAATCACATGCAGGCTGCAAGCTCCCACTACAATAGGTGAATGTCTCCTAAGTGAGATGAGACTGGGGAGAGAGAGAGAAGACCTGGGCAACCCCCAGACTGACTCATACACCCATGGGAGTTTGAAGTGACAGAATAAATCTACAGAGACGAGGCTCGGGATAACATTTCACAGAGCTGAGAGCAGACAGAGCTGCGCCTCAAGAGAGACTGGACTGACACACATTGCAGCAGACGCACAGAACATCCACATAAAGAGAAGTAGTTGGAGTCATTGTCATGTTGGGGGTGTTGCTGATCCTGCATGCCATCTCAGGCGCCCATTCCCATGGGCCGCCGGGTGGCGTTAAGCAGTGCCCGTCCGCGTGCCAATGCGAGGAGGATGGCATCCTTATGCTGGTGGACTGCTCCGAACAAGGATTATCCTCCATGCCGAGTGACCTGAGTCCTTTAACATCCTACCTGTGAGTATCTCTGCTTAGATCACCTGCTTCGCGCTTTGTCGTCTTCTGAGCAAATGAGGCATTTCTAGACTTGAGAGATGTTTTGATCGATTGCTTTCAAGAGAATTTCAAGCTGTCTGAATGAAGCATAAATGAGACAGGGTTCTTGAGGGGTCCACGTACCTTCAATCAGTGCTCACGCACACTACGGTAAAGAACGCGCCAGCTCACTCCGAACACCAAAGCAACGCACGTTTCCCATGTGTCCTGTGACAGTTCTCAGTACTGCGGTTTCTGATGGGAACGTGTGTGTAGAGTGATGCAGTGGGGCGCTCCGTACAGTGTTGGGTTTCTCTATGTCAGCTGGAAGCCCGTTGGGTTTAAGTCCATGCTAATCGCTAAGGCATGCCATATGTCCCCTGATTGTGAATGATGACGCAGAGAAGGACTCAAATGTTCGCTCATAAAACGTTGCGCAGCTCACGTGAATCAATAACTGGGGAGAGTTGTGTTTCAGGCTTTGGAGGCATTGGATTGCAAACACATGTATCCCCACCTTTCGAAACATATTGAAACATCTTGAGCGGCGTCCTCTAGACATTTGCATGCGCACGAGATTGGATCTCTGTTTTTATATTGCTGACGCTGAAGGGAGTTTTATTGCCAAGCGCAATGTGTTGCATGACTTAAGAGTTTATTCAACTCTGCTGCTCGTTTTATTAACGTAAACTCGTGCATGCTTGATGGTTTATACTGACCGAACAACATTTGAGCAGAATCTCACTACTGAATTGATGTCTAAAGTCACAAACACTGTGAACACTTGTTTTATTGAAAAAAAAAGACTTACGTTATGTTTTAAAATCTGTAGATCCGACCAGAAGACATGGTTGAAATGTAACACGTCGTCTACTTTCTTTCTTTACTGAAGGAGAGCAAATGGATGTAGTAAATATTGACAGAGCTTTGATGTGCGTGTCATTGTCGAGATGTCAGAGTGTGCGTTTAGGTATGATGAGGACGTGCCGCTCTGCAGGAGAATTCGGCTCTTTTGAAGTTATTCAATCCAAGTGCTCATTCATTTAGGCAAAACGAGAAAAAGTATTTGCAAAAGACATCGAACATGCTGTTTCTGTCTGTTTAAGCCTGATTCCTATTGCTTTTGTTCTGGCCTATTGTCTTGTTGTTATTATTAATAATAATAATAATAGTTTTTACTAATTTGGACTTATTTTTACACATTTCAACATTTTGAACTATTTTTTTCCTATAGAACAACTGACCAAGATTTTGGCCCGGTTTCACAGACACGGCTTATCTTAAACCAGGACTATGCCTTAGTTAGATTAAGATATTTATGTCGCTTTTATAAAAATGCCTTAGAAGAAGACATTACTGGTGTGCATCTTGAGACAAAACAACGGCACTGATATATTTGAAGATATTTCAGGGCAAGTTATATTCAGTTAAAACACGTCACACATTCATTTTAGTCTGGAACTAGCCTTAAGCCTTGTCTGTGAAACCGGGCCTTAGTGTATTTTGGAATTAGCCTTCATCAGACTTAATTTCAAATTGGACATTTTGAGCTAGAGAGCTAAAATTTTATATTCTTCTGAGTTCTTCTCATTTTATATTCTTATGGGTTCTTCTCATGGGCCAAGTTGCCTCATGGAGACTGACATGGTGAGAGTTGATGGCTGTTATTTGAATAAATTAGTAACTTACTATAAATAGCACATTTTTTATAATGTCATCTGTAATTATAAAGTTTTGCTTTTGCATCCATGTCACTAGGTGTCAGTAGTCCAAGACAGATAATAGTTAAGCTACAGCTTACTGAATGCATCCTTAAAGGGTTCACTCAAAACATATGTGCCATTGGACTCACCGACCTTTGTCAAAAAGAAGATATTTTGTCCATTGTGTGGACACAAAACCACTTAGACATTTTTCAAAATATCTTCTTTTGTTCTCCACAGAAGTTTCAAAGTACAGATGAAGGGGAACAAATGATGACACAATTTAAATTTTTTGGTAAAAATAATATTTTCCAAATTAGAGTTTTCCTTTTGATCTACTCTGTGGTAGCGTGTAGTTAGTATCTTACTTCTTGCAGTAATATTTGCTTGTTTTATTAATTTCTTGCGGTTTACTGGTATCAATCAACGTGCGCATCATGAATCTTAATGAGTGCTAGATTCAGTGTTGAGAGTAAAGGCACAAGTGTTGACTGTGTGAACACGCTACCGAGGGAACTGGAAGCAGGCAGCAGTGCTGGACAGTCTGCCATTAAATGCCTGTCTCGCTCGGCAGCGATCGCCCATATGGGACAACAGGTGCCCTGAGGCGCGGAAAAAGTCTGTCACTAAGAGAGTCTGTTTTTGTACTGGTTTTTGTTTGTTTCTGTTGATTTCGACAGGAGTGGACGCTGAGGTGCATCAGACCAGAAAAAGTTTAGAGATTGCTGTTCTGTACAGTACACTAACACGAACAAACACAGAACACACACAACATGCACATTTCTAAATATACTGTCCATATGCGTCAGTTTCTGACATAAGAGTTCTTAGATTGAAGCTATCTTACAGTACATCAGTGCATGTGTCAATGTATGCAACATTGGCCAAAGGTTTATGAACACCATACAGTTCTGTTGTCATACTTCCTTAAGAATCACAATTTGAATACTGCATGCAGACGTAAATTGTGCATCTAATATGCAATAATTCATAGAATTTGTATGAAGCACATATCATTTAAATTGACCCACAAATGAAATTTCTGTCATCATTTACTCCCCCTTGAAACATGTTCAATTTGCTTTCTTTCATGGAACACAAAGGGATTAAACACAATGTTTGTGACTGACAGCTCTAGTCACCATTCACTTTCACTGTATAGAAAGTTACACCGTGTCAACATTCTACCAAATTTCTCCTTTTGTGTTCCACTGAAAAGACGCATGAGGTTGAGTGAATGAGTGAGAGAGTGAATTATGGATAAACAAACTATTTGAGGAAAGATTAATTAATGGATTGGTATAGAGTTTCTGAAAATATAAAAAACAAATCATCCCATAACACTACACATACTGTATTATATATGACAGCATGTGCTCAGGTGTGTTAGAAAACACGGCTGTGTTGTACTTCAATGTCTAATTTGGCAAGCCAAACATACATGCACTAGACAAAGGTCACAAGCTGCAATTTAAAGAAAGCATTAAAACCGTCTCTTCAGAGTACCGACATTGGCGGAACAATCAGGGTTGCTGAACTAAAGATGAGCGCAAGCAACATCCATCCAGCTTGAACCTCAAAGCCATCAACTCCTGAAGCCAAGGGCCATATATTTTCATCTCTCTCATCAGGGCAATTTTCAACACAAACACAAATTAATGTTGAGTTTGAGCTGAGGGCAACAGACACATGTTTTCGCTTTCTGGCCTGTCTCGACTTCCAGTGCGTTGGCCTTGAAACCTTTTAGAGTCAGAAAGAAACAAGACCAGAGAGAGTGTGAAAGACGCCTTGAAGTTCTGAAGCGTGTTGTGTTATCTGATTTGAAGACCATAAATCTATGTGCGGCTCTTTTCGCCACTGATTTACGTTTTGGGGGTCAAACGGGCAAAGTTAACACCTTAATCATGATGTAACAGATATTACAAACAGCTGGAACGAATTTGAGATCCACATATCAATTTTGTCAAATAACCACAAAGCTGTTCCGAATTTCACTCTGGATGTTTTGGTTTAGTTACGTTTTAGGTTAGCAAACAACTTTAACATGAAATTGTGTTTGCAGGTCATTGAACAACCTACAATATTTCTCCCAAATTTCAAATAAAAATATTGTTTCTATTTGCATATATTTACAGAAAATGAAAACTGGACAAACAGGTCCAAATAACAGAAAAGATGCTCCGTATTTTTTCAGACCTCAAAAACTGCGAAGAAAACAAGTTTATATTTACTTTTCAGCAATACAACAGTCATATTTGTACATGTATTTAGGAAAAGTTAAAAACGATCTTTTTATGTGATAACCTGGATTTTTATCACAGTTTTCATGTGTCTTGTCATGCTGTCAGTCTTTCACATTGCTGTTGGATGACTTTGTCACTCCTGAGGTTTAATTTGATTGAAATTCAACAGACACTGGACTGAAATGACCGCAATACATCTAGAATGCTGATTAAAGGAAAATTTACAATAGTCTCTTAATTTTTTCCCTGGCTGTATATCCCTAAAGTAAACTCTGAAGTTAACATGTCAAAGAACATTGGATTAAGTCGCAAATCTTCACTTTGTTTATGCACTTTTCTATCAGAGTGAATTGAACTCTGGCAGGGCGCATCATTAAACGGCTGTAAGAGCTCTAATGTTCTCTCTGTTAAACCACCTTAAGCTCTTCAGTGAAACAGTGTGATAATGGTCTTGTCATCCTGGCAGTGCTCAACGCTTTGAGCTTTATAACGTGGTAAGTTTGTAGGCCGATCCCTTAAGGGGTGCTTGCAGACAAACTGCACAGACAATCCCTCACAGCTTTAATGCTCACGGTACCACTGAAAAGCAACCCAGCAGGACTCACGGAGCACCCAGGGCTGAGAAATAACATCACAGCTGAGGTGCTCCGAAGGATTTATATTGCTCCATGTACGCCCCCATCAACAGCTCATTACCAAAACCCAGAGTCTCCGAGAAGCAATAGTCGAGCGTTAACAAATATATGAAACACATGGACGAATTTGGCTAAGTTCAAGACTCGTGCTGCCCCTGAGAGAAAGAGGAAAAAAGCATTCTTCAAATGAGGCTCCAGGTATCGACGGGGTGTCTGGAACGGCAAATTTAATAAAACCTCCAGCTGATGGAGTTTACGATTTACAGAGGTCTCGTCGTACAAAATCTCACCTCAGGATTAAATAAGCGAGTGAAAGCAATGTATAGTATTACGTCGTAACGTACAACAGCGTAATGCAATATGTCATAACGTATTACGCTATGCTAAAAGCAGAAAGGCGGATGTTTGTGTAGCGCTGGCGACACCAAGGTCGTATATTTAATCACTAGGAAACACAAACTGATAAAATGTATACCCTGGACGCACTGTAAGTGACTTTGAGTATAAGCGTCTGCCAAATGGAAATGTAAAGACTGCTCAGACTCTCTGCTTGACGGTTGACCTCGGCTTACGGTACCCCAGTGACCTGTTTACCTGCGTCTGGTTCTGCTTTCTGTGTCAGGATAGGTCATGGAAAGGCAACATGGAGTTCAACTATTGATCTATTCAGAGCATTGGTGAATTCAAACAGACATAGGAATCTGTCACACTGATGTGCAATGTAGTGAGTGAGTGAGAGGGTCAGAATGTACAACATACCCTCCAGCCAAGGTATGTTTACACCTGAGAGTGTTACGGCTCTATGCGCAAACTCTTGCCAGAAAAATTCCAGTAAAATGTTTATGAGCAAGTTTAACCAGTATTAGATAAATACATAATTCATCATTTGAAATAGATAATTCACTGGATTTATATTTAATTCAAAACATTTTTGAAACCTTCTATGTGTTTTGTGCTTTTTGCTTGTAATATGTCAAAATAAGGGGCTAAAGAGATAGTCCACCCCCAAAACAATTCTGTCAACATGTATTGATGTCGTTCAAAACCTGTTAATGACTCTTTCTTCTGTAGAACGCAAAATAAGATATTTTGAGAAATGTCTCTGTGGTTTTGTGTCCATACAATGGAAGTCAATTGAGGCCAGTGTTGTTTGGTTACCAACGTTCTTCAAAATATCTCCTTTTGCCTTCCGCAGAAGAAAGAAAATCATCTGGAATGACATGATGGTGAGTAAATGATGAAAGGATGAACTATCCCTTTGAAAAGACAGCGCCTTCTTTGATAAATTCCTCGGTTCCTCAATTCGAATTCCAGATTAAAAAGGGGCAGAATGGAAAGAAAAACAACAACAAATAAACAAAAAACAGCAGGCCGCTGCATTTTTCCCCCGCAAGATTAACACACAACTCCATTCGTGTAGGAGCCATGACACACACGAAGACTTGCAGACTCACACAAACACGGTCATTCATTTCCTGTTCTTCCCGTTACCTAACAGTGAAACGAGAGCAATTAGTGCCCTGTGAAGTCAGCCCGAAAATAGTCAGAGCACATGCAGGATAAATAAACCAGCGGACCTACCGCAGACTGCCTCATCTCCAGGACATCTTTAAATAGATCCAGAGCTCGAGAAGACCCGACGCTTCTGCCTGACATACTGCCAATCTGAAGGAACTAACTTTATGGTTTGTGGGACCCATAGAAAAAGTGTGTGGGACTGCATGAATTACACATGACCTTGGATTAACTATCAACAACATCTGTGACTAACTAACCCTCCAGATTATTAAACAGTCTCGTTCCTAAATTCCTGATCCTTTTTTTTGTTTACAGGTAAATAACTTACAAATTAAACCCTCAAACATTTCAATAGCTTCAATAGTTTAATAGCTCAATCATTTCTTGGAGATAGCATGGAGATGAAATGGAGACGTCTGCCTTTTCTTCTCAGATTTTTCTTTCTAGTTATAAAAATGTTGTCTGCTGAAGAAACAGTCACAAACTGTGCTGAGATTTGTGAACACACCAAATTCTGCAATTGGAAGTCAAAAAGTTTTCCTTACGAACTTACCCAAACACGACTATTTCCTTCAGGAGATTGAAAACTACTTGCTTATGATCGTCAGGATGTGCAAGACAAAGTGTACAGATCAATTGTTTTCATGTGAAATTATTCCTGGACCAAATTATTAAATTAAATTAGTGTGTAATTTGTTTGTAGTTGTTAACGTTTAGAAAAACAACCGTGACAAGATTAATAATAAATCAGAAATCTATTCTATTACACCTCCTGAGCTACAAAAGAGCAACAACAACAACAAAAAACCTCCCTGTCGATTCTGGTGTGTCCAACATTTGAATGGTAGAGAAGATCAAGTGTGGATTCTGCCCTTTTCAATGGCAAAGGTTCATAAATTACCCCCTGGGCAAACTCAACGATCCATCAGAGGCCTCTGTTGGGGTCTGTGTGGGGGTCTCTTAACCTGTGGTTAAGTCTTTAGCCACATTTCACCACCGGCCCCTGGGATCTGACAGAAGCTATAAACTGTGGTTTGAGGTGACATGTTCTCACCCCCTCAAACACCACCAAAACCCTTCAGGGAGGACAATGGCTGGGAAAGAAGACACCCGGAATCCTGTCGTTAAGTGGGAATGGTTTATAGAGAAGCTCAGGTTCCAGATTCATTTCCTTCATCCGTCAAGGAAAGCAGTCACGTCACAATGGGCACGGTTAGTTTCTCATTCAGTGAGGGTTTGAGTAAGCAGATGAGAGTTTGCTTATATTCGCCATATTGAGAATCTACAACTCATCCCAGATTCCACTGATTTATAAGTTTGGTGGACAGACAGAGCATGTTTCCGGCAGGAATTTTAAACTGAGATTTTCCTTGTCTGAACTATTTAGGGACATGATCCTCCTGGTTACACCTGTATATATAGGACAGGCTAGTAATGGAGAATCACATAACATGTCAACAGTCAAGGAAGATTTGCGTCACAAACAACTGGAAACATTCTGTAATGAGACAAACCTTTCCCAAGTAATCCAGAATTTTGCAGTATTTCTCAAAACAAGTATGTCTGTCAGAACGACGCTGAGTAATTTTAGTCTGTTTTGGAGCGCGGAGTTTGTGACATTAGGAGATTTCTGGCATATGGCTTGGGTCCACTAAGGGCGTCGTGTCTAGCAGTAATGGATGAGGGAACGGTTGCCTATGAAGCGAGCCACGAGGTATGCGTGACACGCGGGGTCACATCGCTCGCAGCTGCACAGCTCGAATGTAGAGCAACAAAGGAGCTACAATCCAAACAAATCCATTTGACGCACAAGTAGCGTTGACTCATAAATTGCAGCAGAACAACATCTCTCTTGTGCTGCGATGCAGGTGGAGTCTTTGCAAATCTACACATCAAGAACCTTGTAAATAACATCTTTGAACATTATGACATCTTTTGATGATACGTAGGACAGCGCCAAAGAAAACATAGTTTGCATTTTAAGAGTAACTCTGGAAGCATTGAAATCAAAGCCAGTTTTTTTGGAACAAGCGGTTTCCCGGAAGGATGGGGGAGATCCAAGTGGATGTGAGGTTAAATGAGATTAAGTGTTATTGTACTTTAAGGGTGAGAGTGATCAGACTTTAATGATGGCCTAAATAAACTTCTTTGGAGGCAGGATACCTGTGGTCTGTGAAGGTACGATCCTTTATGAGTAAAGCCACGGCATGCTCTTACTTGCCAAACTGCTGCCGAACATCAAAGCGAAAAGGCATTAGAGATGATCCGCTGCTTTGAATGTGCACAGTTTTTCTGCATTGAGCACGGACCGCGTGACTTGATAATCATAAAACGTATCTGATGAAAAGAAATGAACAGATATTGAGGTCAATGTTCCCCTTGCGTATATCTGAATTTCATGTTTCAAATCGCTCCTTTCACATGCGGATTAGGTTTCCCAACGCGTGCCCAGCAGCATGAAAGTAAACGTTTACGGCCAAACCTCATCAGATATCGTGTAGTCTTCACCATAGAGCAGCATTCCGCATGGGTCGGTGGTGCATCTGCTCTAGAGGCTGCAGCGGAGATGAGGAGCTCTAGGGAAAGGGTGAAAAGGAGAGACAAGGAGGGTGCTTCCTCCACCCAACCTGCAGCTGCTTCAGCTGCTCGCCACTGGGGACGCCAGGAAATTTATTGCAATAGTACATCACTCAAGGCAACACATTAAATAGCGCATTTCTGCTTTGAAAGTGCTTTGAAAGACATTCTCTTTGATACTTGATTAGAGAGTGAAGTTTGTGGGAGGAGGGAAACAATTCAGTCTGAACATGTAGAGAGATGTCGGATAAATTTTTTTCTATAAAGTTTTTTTTTCTATCTCTGGTGTTATAAAGGGGTCATATGGCATGAACACGTGTCTTTCTGTGTCTTTGGTGTGTTATAAGTTGCCCATGCATGTATTAGACATGTAAAGTTGCAAAAATGAAAGTGTCGGAACAAAAGATGCATTCTCTCTAAAGCGAATGCTCAACCAGACCTGCCTGAAACGCCTCGTGTAACCACACCCCCACAAATCTACGTCAGTTCGTGGTATGATTTGACTAAGACCGCCCAAATGTATACGCAAGTAAGGTGGGCGTACCTGTCAGTACAATTGCTTTGGAACCTGATGTTCCAAATATGGTAAGAGGCGTTACATTTCCATCACATGCTTGCAGTGTTCGACCAATCACTACGCACTGGTTAACTGGCCAATCATAGCACACCTCGCTTTTCAGAGCCATGAGCTTTGTAAAAAATCAGCGCGTTTCAGAGAGGCGGAGCAAAGAGGAGATACAAACATGCACGGTATGTGGAAAATATACCTTAAAATTCCTTAAATCATGTATACACATTGCATTACATCTAAAACAAAGCATAATATTCATTTCAGCCGTGTCATATGACACCTTTAATGCTCTAGATTGGATATTGGGGAAGAACTAGGATTTGAGGAGATAATTGGGAATAATATTTTAAAAGGTAAAGGGTGCTATATCGGATCCAAGATTTAGTTAAACCAAAAGTAAAAGTAAAATGTCATTATTTACTCACATTCATATCATTACAAACCTGTTTGATCCTTTTCCATGCTATCCAAAACATGGAAACAGGCTGTCAAACTTTGAAAGAAAGATTGAAAAAACACCATTAAAGGAATAGTTCTCCCAAACATGAATTCAAATTGTTAAATTCTAAACCCCTGGAGTGTGGATTACTGAAGTGAAATGATACGTTTGTGAGTAAAAGTGATTAAAAGTTTTATGCTCAACGTCAAATCTCATTGGTTCTGAGACACGCATGACCCAATGAGATTCGACGTTGAGATACAGTATGAGGACCCAGCTGTTCTCGTCTATGTTCAAAGTCTTACACGACCTGTCTTGGCTAAAAAAATTGTTTTTACTCTAGTAGTTTTACTAGTTTTAACGTTTCGTTTCGCAAGACATTTATTTGAGCTTTGTTTGAAGCATTAACAAGGACACTATTATTACAAAGCTGGGAAGAGCAAGAATATTTTTAAGAATTACTCAAAGTGTGTTCGGCTGAAGAAAGAAAGTCACATGGGATAACATGAGGGAGTACATTTTGAATTAAAATTCATTTTGGGGTGAATTATCCCTTTAAAGCATCTTAAAAGAGATCCATATGACTGTTGGACATTTTCATCGACTAATGAAATTCAATTAAACTAATTAAATTAAACTATTGAATATGCAGAGACAACTGTAAGAAAGCTTTTCAAATGTTGATTTCATCTGCTGTCACCTCAGACAGCAAAACCTCCCGTTTATTATCACTAAAGTTCTTGTTTTTCTGTTTTCGTTGTTTTGCTTCAGTGACATGCCAGTTTCACTAGACAAGTGCTTTGTTGCAAAGCTGGTTGGGGTGTGTATTACTGATATTTAGAAAATCATATAATTTTTTTACATAGTGATCGACTGTGTTTCAGAATGTTGCTAATGTGTACAATGTGAGTTTGAAACGCTTGACTCTCCTCTTTGCTCCTCTTCTCCCTATCAACAGGAGGTTGGGCATTTTTGGAAGCATTTGAGGGCTGACAGAACTGCAAAATAGCGAATGATGTTAAGCTAAGCAAAAGTACATTTCGCACACAGAGCAGCTATTCGCCTCTGTAAATTTAGCTCTAACCACTCTCTGACAGCTTTGACAGAAATTTAATCCACACATCAACTCTGATCGGCAATCATGCGGACATACAGTATTTTAATGTCATATGCCAAATTATGGTGAATCTAAACCACGAAGACAGATCTGGGGTCGGTCTGTTCTTCCACGTGGTATTCCTTTGAAACGCATGCACTGGATTTACTTATCATTCCACTCGCAGATATATGTGGCTCTGTCATCCATATGAAAGGCAAGTTGCTCTTGTCTTTCTGACTTTTTCTCTCGTTTTCTCCCTTTGCGACCGCAAATTGCTGTCATTATGTTACGCAGTGCAGTGGTGATGGCTAACCAGAGTCTGGCCTGTGGAGAAAACCACGACAAGCGAATTAAGAGCTGAGGGAAAATGAGGGCTTGCTTGTGTGTATGTGCGTGTGTTTGGACCACCCAGACTCTCATAACCAGAGGGTGAGACCACAAGCAAGAGCGACTCTGTTCTGGAGCCTGCATCTTTGTCCCTGTCTGTATTTGGATCTATTTATTTCTTCTTTGTCTGTTGCTCAATCACTCCTGTTTTGGTGGAATGAAATGAAGCAGAACTCATGAGAACCTTTACATTGCGTTTAATGGACGCTTTAATAGGATGCTTATCATTTAATGTGCTCAATGCAGTTTTATATCTGTTTGTCATGCGTGTAAAGTTAATTGTGGACAGTTGGAAATTAAAGGGTTAGTACACTCAAAAATAAACATTTTGTCATCATTTACTCACCCTCGTGTCAAAACCTGCATATGACTCTTTCTTCTGCATCACACAAAAGAAGATATTTTGAGAAATGTCACAAAAATGTGGTTTTGTGTCCATACAATGGAAGTCAAGATGTGGTCCAATGTTGTTTGGTTACTAACATTCTTCAAAATATCTTCTTTTGTGTTCTGCAAAAGAAAGAAAGCCGTATAGGTTTGAAATGACATGAAAGTGAGAAAGAATTTTGAAAAATGGTGTTGTGTTTCTTACAAAACATTTTATTGGACAAAAAATTGTATAGTGCAAGATGACTCATCAAATATTTTCATCCTACAATCTCACAGGAATTATATATAAAAAAATTACATGGTGGCTTTTTTTATTAATTCGGACAATATGATTAATACAAAATCAGAAAAAAGCAATGTCATTATGTCATTAACATAGGAATGAGATTTACACAAATTAGACACTTTGTAAAAGTTACGTGTAATTTTTCACATCATAAGATCATACATTTTTCAGATTCAGATCATAAAAATGACCTAAAAGCTAACACACTGAGAATAAATATACACGTAGAATAAATTTCATGAGGTCTTTAAAGATTGCCGCATTCACTCTGAAAAGTTATTATTCTGGAAGTCATCAGGTAGAAAAAGATCCTTAAAGCAACAAGTTCTGATGTTTACTTTTTACATTTCAACGAAAGCGCAAATAAGCGTGCTTTACTATCATCGTTTCACAGAACTGGTTTGGTGTAGTTGAACGTACATTCTTATCAAAGTGGCAAATTTGTTTGCGTGTGTCTTGGCCCTCTGTGGTCTCGTGTCTTTCAAAGACTTCCTCCGAACATTAATCTCTTCCTCTTAGGTTCCCCCTCTTTCGTATTGCATTCCTCTCCATGCAGCAAAATTAGTTTCCATGCGGATTCCCCATTGTGTCAGTGGAGCGATGGCTATCTGTTCTGACCCAGGTCAAGACGCATTGTAAACAGGACCGTGGGGTGGGCGGCCATAGAAAGGAGCCACGCTGAAGCCAGACAGGCCCACTATCAGCCCCTTCATCAGGCTGCTGGCTCCAGTCTGCTCCCTCTCAAACGCCAGACAGACCTGAAGCTCCACCTCGTCCCCTCATCTTATCGGAGAGCAGGGGAGGGAATGGGTGTCCTTTGTGGCCGATTGGTTGTTGAACCTGCAATGCATGATGGGTAAAAACTCTAAATGTAGATGCAAGTGTTGAGCATCTCTTTGAGGAGAACACACTATGAACAGCATGCTGTTCCAGAAAACAATTTTGACCTCAAACCTCTGTAAAAACAGGGAGGTTTAGAACGCAATGTCAATGTCATACTTGTCGTTACACAAAATGCGTTGTGGCTACACATTTAAACAGCATGTGCTTTGTGCATTTATTCAATGCCTTAACATTTTTCGGTGGCGATTAATAGCAGCATGTTGTTTATCGAGCCTCGACCTGAACTTTCTGTACTTTAAACATTACGTTTGTTATTATACTCACTTGAAATGTGTGTGTAAATTATCTGCAGTATTTAATGTGGAATTGGACGCTAGTGTTTCATGTACACGTTGAGCGGCTCTGTTTGAAGTGACAGGAAGTTTGTTGACAAGTCTGTTGAGAGGGACAGGTGTGGTTTGATGTTTGGCTGCTGGCCAGCGTGATGTTGTTACGGAACAGCACTGAGTGAAAGATGGATGCCTATAATTACTTGAGGGCCAGTATGTCGAGGAGTCCGCAAAGTTCAGACATCTAGAACGTCTCTATTAGATGTTCTATGGGAACTCATTTTGATGGTGCTATACATTACAGTATCCGATGAAAAATTAATTGTTATAAAACTATACCCACAATACCCATATTAACGTGTGATAAAAAGCCACAAAATATTTGCAGAAATCATTCATTCCTACCCATTATATCTGTCTTAAAGGAACAGTTCACCCAAAAATGAAAATTCTGTCATCATTTAATCACCCTCGAGTTGTTCCAAATCTGTATGAATGTCTTTGTTGTGCATGAACTCAGAGAAAGATATTTGGAAGAATGCTTGCAACCAAACGGTCCTTGGACCCCATTGACTACCAAAGTAGGAAAAATTTCTTTACAAATGTCTTTTTTCTGTTAAACACAAAAGAAGATATTTTGAAGAATGTAGGAAAGCAAACAGTTCTGGGGCACTTTTGAATACCATTGATATTTTTCTTACTATGGTTGTCAATGGTGCCCAGGGCTACTGTAGAAACAACATGGTGAATTCCATGCAAGGGGACCTGCGGTGTACATGTAAGGGATAATGTACAGGCAGCCAGTTGTTGTTATGGCATAAATACGCCCCGACAGTGTGATCAGGATCCGACGCGAAGCGAAGGGTCTTTTATCACACTGAAGGGGCTTATTTCGCGATAACATCCGGCTGCTTGCACATTATCCCGCTTATTACATAGTTACTTGCCACATGAGAAAATTATTTTATTAGCTGAATACAGACTTCCTGCGAGAAAATGCTGTTTATTTTCGGTTTTACGGTAAGAAACGACGTTCAAATGTCATGAAAAGGCAATTTTGTTTAATCATTTGTAAATATAATGTCATGAATGTTATTATTAAAAGACATACAGTATTTATATTTAATTTGTCAAAAAAACCTGTCAAAATGATTTGCTGCATCCGGGTTACCGTGTGTTATTAGTTTTGAGAGGTTGTTACTTGGGAATAACGAACCTGCAAATGTCGCGACTGGCCAATCAGAATCAAGCATTCCAACGAACCATGTAATAAATAGAAATAGCTCATTCTAAGGTAATAAAAACAACGATTCATTACATAAGGTCTTCATACACCCCTGAAGACATAGTTATGTATATTATATTGCATTTCTGTCCAGATCCTCCAAGAAAGGACACATTGCACCAGTCAATTAGGAATGACACTAGTAGTGTTGGTTTATAAACTCTCGATTAGTTGATGGCCCTCATCCCAGGACATCATGACACCTGTATCCATCAGCGTCTTATTCCATGTCTCTAAGGAAAACAGATGGCCTCAACAATGGCATAGCAACTTAATAACTTCCTTCTGCATTATTCTTAAGGTTCGCAATCCACATTCTTTTGACAAATTAAATAGACACATTAAGGGTTTTGAAAATGTCTTATAATGTTCCTGCAGGTGTTAGTGATGCACAGATCATAGCTACGACCTCTAGGGAACACACATACAGATTAAATGTATATCTTGTGATGCACGGTACAATAAGTTGCCTTGGATAAAGCTCTCTAACAAATTGCATGGTTATTTTCTTATTTGATCTGGGAAATTTAGCTTATTTTTCATCTGCACTTTGGGAAGTTCATCCTTAAATGTGTCACCAAATAAAATAAAATAATAATAACTGTCTAACAGGCTTTCCTTACCTCTCTCTCGTCTTCCATTGGTCAGACAAACAGATACTCTTGCCCCCCACACACACACCATTGGTTATGTCTGTAGAGTAATGCTGACTGCATTATTGGGCCACAGTGTTTACACTGTAAATAGTCTATTTAACGACTCACATTCAGATACTCAGTTGAGGTCCCACAGGAATCAAACACGCAGTGGCGTTGTGAATGAACACAAAGTAGCTTCCGCTCAAGACAAAGGTACAGTTATGTTCCCGAAGAAGAAGGTGGCAGGCATGAGGTTTCATTCGCCCCACCTTGCAAAAGTACATTGCCCAGAGACAGATGCTAGATGACAGGGTTATTATGGCCACAATAGCTTAAGTGAAGGTGGGGGGAAAGACAAAGAGCAGACTTAGCTCAGCCACAGCGATATTTCCTGTTCCTGTCAAAGGCATAAAGAGAGCTAAGGTGTCAGTGTCAATGTTTGTGCTCACGGTTTGAGATTGCGGAGTTGATACAAGGTGATGATGGGAGGGCAGGAAGTTTGAGCTGATGATACGGCGGGGCTTTCCAGTCTATACTTGCAGGAACTGCTTTAGAAGAGGCCAAGCCTATTTACCAAAGTTTGCCTCTTTATGTGTCAAAAGAGCGAACAAAAGACAGTGCCTCCAGTTTTCAAACTTTTTATTCCAGATTATAGCGAATCAGAGACTGTACCCATCTCAAATTCCCCCGAGCAGGGCTGTGCAAATGTGTGCATGTTTTGAGGTCACTCCCACAGAGTACGATGCGTGCGCTCGCATTGCAGAGATTCCTCCTGCACCGTGGAAATCTGCCGGACCCCTGTCCTGTCATCAACCCCCATTCTGTACCGCCACAAAGGGGGCATTGTGTTCGGTCCCAGACCCGGGCAGACTGTCCTCGAACCAATCATGTTTGGCAAAGTGAGCCTCGTTACAACAGAAGGATTAGCAGGAAGGTGAGAGCTCGAGTTGTTGACAGGATGATGTGTACAGGAACTCCATTAAACCTTCAATGAGAAGCGGTCGAATATGGATGCAATATGGGCATAATGATGACATCTCATGAGGCCAAACACTTATTATTTACTCACCTACTTATTTTTTATGGGGAACACAAATCTTCATATCTTCCAAAACTGTTTGACATTCTTCTTCTGCAGGACACAAAAGAAGATATTTTGACAGCCAAACAACACTGAACCCCATTGACTTCCATTGTATGGACAATTACATTTTATTTATATAACACTTTTCACAATGTGCATTGTTCCAAAGCAGCTTTACAGGAGAAAATAAGAAAAACTGAAAAACACAGAAAAGGTCAAACACAGCACAGTGCATGGTGTTTATAGAACAAGCAAGATCATTCTATTAAACAATATCTAATAAAAGCAGTCTCCCGGTGAGCAAGCCAACACGGCCCTGTGGCGAGGAACCCAAACTCCAATGATAAATAAATGGAGAAAAAAAACTTCGGGAGAAACCAGTCTCAGCCGGGAGGTCCAGTCTCCTCTGATGTGTCACAGCTGAACTCAGTGACTTTGATTAAAAGTTATGGAGTAAATGTTTATGAAAAATAGCGAGAGCTTATTAGTTAGAAATTTCATTTGTTGAAACTGTTTAGGTCTAATTTAGTCTTATTTTGTGATCAATATCAGACAACAGAGGAATGTTATAAGCAGGGAAAATAGTTATGGCATAATTTAGCTGAGTGCAGCTATAACTTCAACCTGCTGTCATGTGATGCAAGTTTAGCATTAAATTAAGTATCGTAAATTTAGCATTATTGTGACAAGTTGTCCGTCTTTGCTCTTGGTTGGGGATGGAATTGCCTGAGCTGGGATGGTCAGATGGTCACTTTGCTCTTGGGTGGTGATGGAATTGCCTAAAATGGAGCTGGGATGGTCAGTCAGTCTGCAGGCCCTTGCAGGAGGATAGAACGGGATTTTCAGATGTAGCTGCTGGCGTAATCTCTAGTTAGGGACACAAAACCACTTGAAATATCTTCTTTTGTGTTCCACAGAAGAAAGAGTCATATACAGGCTTGTAAACGGTTAAATAGTCGACTTCCTCCAATAAGTTGACTATGCGCATAAAATGCCCTAAAACCATATCACAGCTTTCAAACTATTTCCTCAAATCCCGAAGCTCAGTTGTCTATCCAGGTACAGTACATCTTGACCACAAGACTTTGTCAGCATGTTCAACATGACGTGGCAGGCCACAGTCAGCATGCTCTGAGGGCCCAGCACTCCGCGAACTCCCCTCCCACCCATCTGGGGCTCAGATCTGCGGCCAAATGCGGTGAGTAAAGCCCGCTCAAAGCTCTATTCCTGCAGCAGCCAGATCCGCTGGCAGGCAGGTGATAAATAGTCCCGGCGTTAATGACACTTAATGCTCACCCAAATCCCTGCTGTAGCATCAAAGACGATAATAGTCCCCCAGCTAATGCCATTCTATGGAAGCGGGGGATTACAGGGCAGAGAAAAGGAGAACGGAGTGACGAGACAACAGCGAGAGGGAGATCACAGCGACACTTAATGCCAACAAAGGTGGTGGGGGCGTAGAGGAATGTCTGGGTGGTGGAGGACGGGAAGGGGTTGGGTCTAGGGGGAAGCGGGGCATAAGATGCTCGAAATGTCTTTATTGAAAGAGGGAAAGTCATCTCCCTCACAGACAGTGACAGAAACCGATACCAAGATTGTTTGAAGGACACAGGCACTTCAAATAGTGTCATCGTGGAGGTTAGCAGCGAAGGCTTAGGTGTCAGACACATTGTCTCTATTTCAGACAGCGGCGATGTGGCAAAAGTGCAACTGGCAAGCTCTGTAAGAGTTCAGACAAAGTCCAGAAGTGCTGTCTTACTGAATTACAAATCTGCAAGACTCGTATATAAAATCACAGGTGAGGTGCTTAAACTGTCATCTCAAACTCCAGAGGCTTTCTTTTGTGGGTTAGATGTTCTTTAAGGGTTCTTGAAAGAATCAATGATGGAATTCTGCCTGTAATCCAGTTATTTCCATTGCAAACAATTGTTCGAATACCTTGGCGTTTGCCAGCTTCATTTATATCATAGATATGTGTGGATGAACTTCAACTGCAAAACGTTCTTCTACTTCAATCAAATCGGGGTTTCCAGCTGTTCTCACTGACTGGGTCACAGAACCAAAATGGGCCTGTTCACAATATCAATAGCTTGGCGGGTTGTCATTTGATGTTTAAAGGAAAATCAGGGTATGAAAACCAGCTCATGTTGTAAATGATCTAGCATTAGTGAAAAAAACAAAAACGGCTGAAGTAGTCCACTTGTGGCTGCATACTTCAAACAAATGCTAAAGAGCCCATGCATGCGGGTCAAAGGCTAACAGTTATTGTATAGAGTGACTAGTCTTTTCGTGAATGTCTCTAAGCTTGTATGGAGGAAGTAGGACTATCGTTCCACTTCCTGTGAGCATTGTCAAATGTGGCGACCTTTGACTCATGCCTCCGGTCCAAATGACATCATCTTTTGTCTATATGCAAAAAGAGGTCGATGGAACAGAACAATGTCTGTTCTGGCTGTGTGCGTGTGGGAGGTAAAGGGAATTCTGAGACATAGTGAGCCTTCTGTGCTGAAGTGCATGTGTGTGTTGTGTAGGCTTACCGTCTGATGTTGGTGTTTGTATCACATTTGAATTTCTCTGAATTCAATTTGCTGTTTGTGCACACAAAAAAGTCCTTTGGGGGACCAATTCTTTTTTAACTCCACAAAGCCAAGACGTCTCTGTTAGTGACTTTTTCACACAGTCATACACGAGGGCATTGGAGAAAATCTGACAAGCATTTCAGATGCGCTTGAAAAGATTTGTGCAATGAGAAGGAATACAGTCAATGTCATTCTAAGTGAGGGCGCCTTTTAACTAGATCAAGGCTTCAGTGAAATAAATATAGTGAACAGGAATTCGTTTCTCTATCAGTGTTTGTGTTAAGTGGAATGACATCCTTTCAATGCCCAGAGGGAAAGAGGAAAATAAAGCGCAGCTCCCATGATGTTTCCACAGACTAAACATCCAATTTCGCCACTCAGACATCTGACTCTCTCCCTTCCTGCTTCTTTTTAAACCATTAAGCATTTGTGGTATACGGATAATAAAGGCCGGCCAATGAGAATCCGTCTTTTACACCCTCATTCTTTTTGTCCTCATTTTCTTTCTCTTGTTCCCTCCCTGTTCTTCTTCCTCTTCTTCTTTTACCTCCTCTTGTGTTTTTCGCTCAGGTGAAAGAGTGTCCTCTTGTTCATTGTGCTGGAGTGAAAGGGAGGCCCTCGGCTCAACAAAAGACAGAATATTTAGCTCAGGAAGCCTGACAGTATGTCATAGAAAAACATGTCTGTAGGAAAACAGACGGAGGGAAGTTAGTATTGTTTCTTCCTTCCTGTCGCATTGTGAATTTGTGTGAGGAGAATGCTAAGCCAGACGGATTTTGAGTGTTTAAGGAAGGGCAAATATTGTTTTCTTTAAACGCGTTTTCGGTCTCGATTTTCCGCAGTTTTCCATCTATTGGGGTCGGGATATCATATCTCCTTTCAAAACTTTAATGTCGAGTTCGCCTCAGCCGATTACATAATGGACACTGCATGTTTTTCTTTTTTCATCACTCTGCATACATTTTCTTTTCAAAATCACCCCGGTATGTGTTTCCAAATACACCTTTCAATGATCAAAGCAATTGTACAAATCTTGTTCACACTAGCGGGGTCCTTTATTTATTAGACATTCATTGGCTGGGATGGCGTGTTGAGACTTGCGTGGCAACATTGAGACTTTTGAATGGAGGAACGTAAAGGGTTTATAAGAAATGTTCACCCAAATAGTTAGATCCTTTCATCATTTATTCACACTCATGCCGTTCCAAACATTTGCACTGTTGTTTTTCTGTGGAACACAAAAGGTGAATTTTGGAGAATGTGCACACAAACAACAGGCACAATTTCTGAAGGGCACATGGCACTGAGGAAGGGGTATTACCCGAAAACGTTTTTGAACTTGTTTATTTTCACTTGGCCTCTGTATAATAAAAAAATGTTTACAAGCTTGATTAGCCAATCTTGGACATGTGCCGATGTGTTATTTACTCTTGGATTTATTAAAGGCAAATTCGAAAATAACTTTGCTTTATGTGAGGAACACACCATTTTTTTTCTAAGTATTTTGGTATTTTTCTTTCCGATTGGGCTGTTAACTGCTGTGACCAAATCACTGGGTCATTAAGTTGAACTGAATCAAAACTGAACAAAAAACTGTGTTCTGTCCTGTTGCTGTCTTTCTGTTGCACTGTGGAGCTTCTGTCACTATAACAAATTCCTCGTATGTGGAAACATACTTGGCCAATAAAGCTCATTCTATTCGTCTTCTATTCTATCAGTTTAATTAGTGAATAAATCATAATTTTTCTAGGTTTTTTTAACAAACTATGTTTAAACAATATTATGTGTTACAATAAAGTTAATTTGTTTATATTATTTGTTAATATTGGTTAAAGCTGCAATCTGTAACTTTTGCCACTACAACACCATCTCTGTTTGAAACCTAAAATTGCAGGTTACTTTACAAAGTGGTTCTCAAACTTTTTTGTTCTAAGGCCCCCTTTATCTGGGGGCCTGCAAAGCAATGCACCCTACACAAAAACGTACAATCTTAAACTTAGAATTTTAATTAAACATTTGTTTTCTACTCTTTTTCTTTGATTGCATATTTCATACATTTCTATATTTCATAAAATGGCACAAAATCTGTGGCCAAACTGGATCCATCTTGGAGCCCCCAGTTTGACAACCACTGACTTGACATAATTTTATATGTAAAAAATAACTGACATTTCCAGGGAAATCCAACCTGACAGCCCAAATTAAAAATCATTATTAGTTGGTTATTATTGTAAATCGTGGTAAGGTAAAGAGGCATTTTCAACAATAATTGTTTTATGTTACTCAAGAACTGATTTTCGTTTATTTTAACCAAAACATTACAGTTTGCCGCTTTAACTACATTAGTTAACATAAATGAACAGTACTACAGCAATTATTATTGTAAGCAAATGTTAATTTCAACATTTAGCAAAACTATTTCAAATTAAATGTTGTATTTGTTTACATAGTTCATGCAAAATCAAACTACTGTAACATGAAGAAACAATGAAAAGTTTTGCATTAACAAAAACTATGTTGCCATTTGTTAGTTTGTAGAAATTTTCAGTTTTTTTTTTACCTTGCAGGAACAATTTCCTAATGGTGTAAAGAGTGTGTATGGCAAAAAGAATTGCATGAGAAGTTAAAGCCACAACCTGTTGCAGGAGAAGGAGAAGCGAGAGAGGGAGAGACAGATATGTCTGGAGGGCCTACTTCTCTTTTTTTGGGTTTGACCGAAGAACAAGAACTAGAGCAGCAGTGTTAACGACAGAGCTATTGAAACGGATCCAGGCCTTTGAAGACGACAGCAGCACCTGAGGACGGCCTGTTTATCTTGTGGCTTTCCACCAGTGGCTCAGGATTCACAGCACTGTGTAATGTTTACCTAAACATGTCAGCTTTTAAAGCTGGAGGGTGATGAAGGGGAGGATTAGCTCTGCCAGTCTGAGGAGGACGAGAGTATGAATGGAGCAGAAAATACTGAAGGACATTGCGAGACAGAGAGAGAGAGGGAATGGGAGGCTTAGTGGGTGGGAAGTAGCGAGAAAGAGAGAAAGGTCAAACAGTTTGGATTGACAGGACAGAGATAATTTATGTTCTCTGTTTTAGAGTAGGGAGAACATATCTTGGCATTGGCGATGTGGTGAATGTAACCTCTCGTATGTGTTGTAGATGACTCACAAAAGCGTGGCGGGGTTTCGGAAGTAAAAATCTCATTTATTTCTCCACAGAGAAATTGATTTTTAATGATAATGTACAAACCGTTCTAGACAGACCAACCACGAGCTTAGAGGTTAACCAATGATATACGTATTCATGAAAGCCACACATTTCAACCAAATTTTCACTCTGTATTGTTGAACCACATCTAAAACTGTTAAGCTGGCATACAGACAGGTGTCACAACAGACCCAGTGCTTTGGTGCAGGTTGGAGTCCAGGTTGCATCAAGTTCTAATACGACAGTGAGGAAATACAAGTATCTCTAACATCTCTTACTAAAATCCCAATTAAATAACATTTTTCCAACCAACAATTAAACCTGACATTGACTATATCGTGATTTTTGTTTTTGATCAAATTGCACTAAAAACACCTTTTTAAATGTAATTTCAGCTGTAGCGCATTCACAGGTTGTCCCTCACAAGTCTCCATATAGATGATTTCAGCGACAACAGCATAAACAAACGTTATGTGGCCCAAACGTAACTTCTGGTAGACCTCTGCAAAGAATCAATAACAATCGAGTAGTTTTAATTTAATTTAACACAATTAATATATGACAAAATACTAGTTAATATTAATATAAATGAAATATAAAATAAATTGTTATATTATAACCAAACACAGACTGGCAGTAAACTTCGGGCCAGGTAGATGCATCCGATGAAACTGTCTATAGAGCCCCGCCCCAAAGAATTTGAATATTTATTAATCAAAATCAAATTAAATTTCAGTCTAAATATTATTTGAAAAGCTAAAACTGTAGAAGAAATGCTAGTTGTTGCTGCAATAAACGAAAATAAGGCACTAAAATTATTAAATGAAAATAAACTAAAGGCTGAATTAAAATTGAAATAAAATTAGATTCAACTTATTAAGTTATATATTAATACAAGAAATAAACAAATAAATAATAAAATTTAAAAACAAATAACAAATATTCTAAAAATTAAACAAAAATGAACATGAAAAAATATAGATAATATCTGATTCAAAATATTAAAACCTAAAACAAAACTGTAATAACTCTGATTGAGAGCTGCATTTCCCCCATTCTTAGTAATATCAGTGCAGTCTTTTAATGTGTTGAATAAAGTTCATAAAAATGAATAAAATAAAAGTTGAAAAGTTGAAGCCAGCCATATTAAGTAGAGTAAAATCCAGTCATGAATGGAGGGCAGTCTGGTTTGTACATGAGCTGTTATTGCCTATGGTCCATTGTACAAAGAGGAACCCCTATCCTCACCGTGACTCTTAAAGGTCAATATGATTTTTGACTTTATCTCAAGTTATGTTGTGAAAAGCTGTAACTTCAATCACTTGTTCCTCTCCGGGGTGGTCTCATCTGAAGCTAGTGTAAAAACACTTTGAGAAGCTTTGGCCCCTGACCTACAGGAAAGTGTTTGCGAGTCATACGCACAAGAGTGTCTTTTGAGGGGAAACAAAAAACAGGAAACCTGCCGACAATGCTCACAATGTTCCAGTAGTGCTGATAAATGTTGCTGTCATCAAGGGGGCGAGAAAGACAGAATATCTCTAATGAACACACGCGGTGTTCTTATCAACAAACAATGAGGCACCAGCTACAGCATTAGCTTATCAGTTTGCAGTCCGTTGTGTGTGAGGATGGAAAGTTTGCAGATTTACAGGGAACGATTTCTGAGCAGAGATTGTTATTTTGCGTCCCTTTGATACACCATTACGTCAGCTTGGGGCGAATGATGAATTGAAGCATAGCTTCGACCTCCACACTTTGTTTCACCCGAAAAGGTCTTGAAGTTCCTCGTCATGGAGACTGCACCAACTTCTTCCAAACAGGATCCTAATCTTTGGAACTGTCTCACTTTCCTTGCTTTCTTCTTTAAACATATTCGTATGCTCCTCAGCAGGAATTTTGCATTTGTCAGATGTAATTCTGAATTCCCAGAAGTTTCCTTGCTGTTCACTGTGGATTCATCCCAAAGCTTTTGCTGATGTGGTAGGTCTGACTCAGAAGTCATCATCATCATCAAATTCATCATCACGGTCATCATCGTCCTTGTCAAATTTTGACATGCCTTAATATTTTTTGAAACTGGAATACACTCAAGACTCTTGTGATTTTCCATACAAGTATCTGCAATGGAGACCATTCTTTCTCACCTTGATTCAGTAAACGGTTGTATTTTAAAGTGAAGAGCATGCCAGGGCTGTGACGATGAGCTGGTGTGAGGAAGTGAAGATTAAAGCATACATGTGCCAGGGTCTGGCATAAGGAGCGAACCCTCAAAAGCCACTTCAAAGATCTCCTCTCTCGTTCTCTACCTCTGACCAGCTGAGCGATGTAGAAATTTAATTCAGGTGTGTCTTGTACTCAGCACTGGATTACTGTGTGTGTGAGTATATACTTAAAGACTCCTATGAAGAACGTATTTACTCAGCACACTTAATGCAATGCTTATGACAACAAATATTTAATTAAAGCGTTCACCCAAAAATATGAGTCCACCCTCATGTCATTTAAAACCTATATATATATATATTTTTTTTTTTTTAAACAAAAAAAGAAGAAATGTAGAAAAATGTTTCAGTGGTTTTGTGTTCATATAATGGAAGTCAATGAGAGTCAGTGTTGTTTGGTTATTAATGGTCTTGTAAAAGTTCTTCTTTTCTGTTCTGCAGAAGAATGAAAGTCATACAGGTTTGGAAATTATGAATAATTTTTGGGTAAACTATCCTTTTAACATTAAAATATTAAATCAGAATTGTCAGAATTTTCAACTTTTGGTTTATTGACAGCATATGCTTGAGCTGGCTTGGATTCCACAACATGTCTGGTAAAAGAGTAGATATTCATTTTCACATTGCATAACATTTCAAGTGTAAACTTAATGGTTGTAAATCAACATTTGGAGAATTCGGTTGAGGAGTTAAAAACAAATGTTTAAAACAAAGAGCGAGAGACTGTAATCTCAACATGCAGTGCCTCTCCCTCGACAGGCTTGTCTTATGCGTCGGCTAAAATGCTTTTTTAACCTGCATTTCACCTCAGTCCAGAGCGATAGTAATGAAAACATGGCAGGGGGACACAAGAGGCTCTACTTCAGTTTCACTTCACAACAGTGTCAGAAATTAACATTTTTATTAAGGGGCAATATTTTCCTCCTGAGCTTGATTTTTATATTTAAGAGATCACATCAAAGGCTTCTGATGTCACACAGCTGTTAATTTATGTCAGAAACTTGAATCATTAAGGGAAATAACTTCTAAGTTTTAGCAAGAAACTCTGTTATATTATCATTTCTACATGTTCAGTGTTTGAAAAGGCGATTACAGTTTCTTATAAACTTGCTAACATTGAGACTGAAAAGACCTAGAAGAAAATATAATATAATAATCAAATGTACATCATGAAATATATTACATAACATAATGTTACATAACATATAAAACAGATGAACTTACCTATTAACTGTCACGGAAGTTATTGAGAATGCACAATCCACGTAGATGCATTCATTCATTTTGATCCATGAATGCTTTGGAATAGATCTATATAGACCTCTTATAAACAAGACATTTGGCCACAAAATCACTTTAATTATTATTAAAAGAAAGTTATTCAGCCCAATTGCTTTTTCTACATAACTTATATTGTAATGTATTGATCAAATGTGTATTCTAGAGGCTTCCCAGTAATATATAGTTAATTGTTAATTTGGCTACAGAGATTATGTTAGTGCAAGATGAAAGGGAGAGAGACAAGCACATACATAAAAAGAAAGAGGCAGCAGCTGTCTGAAAATAGTAAAGTCTTCTTTGCACATGTTGACGTTTATGAGTATCATCACTCTGAAGGCCGCGCATCAAACGCCTCACATGTACACACGCCAGGAGATTGCAACATAGCCTTTATATATACTATCTCCCGCAGGACATGCTGAACGGGCAAGATTGTTATGAACAAACGCCCTTCTGACTCGCGCCATGGCAAGAACATATTTAATATCAACAGAAATAATCATCAGGAACCATGTGTTCAGCCTCATGTCTGCCAGCTATTTCCTTTGGTCTTTTGAGCTTAATGCACATTGCCTCTTGTGAACTGGGCCCGTCACATCTGCTTTTTGCAAATTAAAAAAGAAAAAAAAACAATAAAGGAAACCAATATCTTCTCGATTGCAGCGGTTGCAATAAGAAGCTGCATGGTGTGAAGAACACGATAGGCTTTCTCTGAAAACACTCCTCAATGTCTTAGATCCACAATGCCCATCTGGATGAAAAACAAACTTAGTTTTCATTAATTGTAATTATTGCAATAAAAAGCATGTGTTATTTCAAGTGGGGGAAGAGAATTACCACATGATGAATTGGTTTTACGTTGAAAGAAGTGTTGTCAACAGCAGGGCTTTGTTGTATACTAAAACAACAATTTTTATTGTATACTAAAACACAGTTTTTATAGTGTATCAAAACAAAGACAAAACAGAAATAAAAAATGATCATACAAATAATTTGCACATAAGAATATCTAAGCTAATAAGATGAACCAGATAAAAACATTTACCAAAATAAAGTAACCATTTAAAATACATTATTATTATTTCATAATTAATTATTATTTACCCAAGCATTACATGTTGAGTCGTCTTGTCTGTTTTGGAGACATCCCACCTGTAGATGGCGATGTGGCACATAAGTCAAAATAAAGTTGATCAAATTCTTTAAAGTCCCCGTGAACCGGAAGTTGCGATCGTTTTTACTTCCGTATTCTGACACATTTCCGTGTGAAAAGGAATTTCATAGGAAAAAATGAGTGGCCGTGGCTTGCGTTTTTCAACGCGAATTGATTGGATGTGTAAAAACAGCTGTTGCATTGATTTGGAAATCAATGCAACTGACAGTTGAAGGGGAGGAGTTAACGGATGCTCCGGCCAAGCCGTCTAATTTATGTCATTTGAGATGGATAGACATTTCAGGGCGGAAGTGCATTTTCAGATTTTAAAGTGGCAGTCCGTAAGAATGGCCTCTTTGTCGCCATCTCAGTTTGTAATTGCTACTGCAAGTGATGTGCGGAGGTATTTTCTTTACGTGAGTTGTGATTCGGCACTGCTCAACTGCGCGGATGAGTCTGATGTTTTGAGTCATGGCCTGTGACAGTGCAGCGGTGAGAATCTTCGCTGTACATCAGTAGTGCATAATAAACATAACAGATAACATGGCAGATGATACAACACGAAACAAACAAGAACATAAACAGAGCCAAATAGCACAAATGGGGGCTGTGTTAAAGTGTTTTGATATTATTTCGGGTGCTGGGTCATATCCATACCTGCCAGTTTGGCCAGGAGTCTCCCGTAACGCGAACCGGACAGAAGAGCCACGATCGCGGGTCTCAAATGCTGACAGGTACAGTCATATATCATTATACACAACACAACTATATAATCATAAACTATACGCAAAGCCTTGTCATAATATCCCGGAAAATAAGTCCGTAATTTTGAGTAAAATCACAGGCTTCCCGTGCGAGTGCGCCACATGAAATATAGATGTGGGGAGGGAATTTCTAAATCACACGAGGTCCCCAGATAAAACTAATCCCATGCAAATAGGGCTTAAGTTACATTTATCATAATGAACATAACAAAGAGAGAGAGAGAGAACAACCGATGAAACTGAACCCATCTGTAATAACACAACAAGTGCACTACGGTTTTGGGTTATCTATTGAAATATTGAAATGTCTTACCTGTTCTGGTCGGAAGAAATAAAGCCATGTCTGCATCCGTTATCAATCCTTTCAGATCACAGAGTTCACGCCACCTTTGAAATGCCTTGCCAATATTAATTCTTGTTTTCGCACGAGTCCTATCACAATACCTTTTTCTTTGTAAACGCTCATCAGTTCGTACTTTCTTGGTTTTCACAACTGATGAATCCCCAGATGTCAGGGCTGCTTGCCGTTTAAAAGTAAAAGTACTAAACGCCTTCATAAATAATACTAAAAGTTTCCAAGAAAAAAATTCTGTTTACAATGCTACCCGTCACCCGCAGCATCCACACACGGGCTAGCAGCCGGATCCTCTTCGTTCTGTTCACGAATGTGATGAAATGACGCAGAGAAGAAAGACACCAAATAAGGATTTCCTGAGAAACACTAACCAACAAGGAAAATCACAAACCATTATTACAAGCTTTCCGTGATGGGGGGGGAAGGAGACGGGGGACGGAGACACTCTCAGTTGACTTGACCCTTATATACTGTATATGCACATGCAGCTATTCAAACGCTCATTTTAAGCATAATATGTGCATCTATTCTTGTTATAGATGCCCAAACTGCGCTAAAGGTTTACGCTCACGCACATGAATCATTCGCTATGCGGTGCGTGACACCGTTCTTCTCCGTGCTTCAACTGCAAAGTGACAGCTCGGAACTTTCATCCTGTAAAACGTAGGTTTGCACCCTAAATAGTGCCCTTACTTCCACATACTCTTATCATACATTATCAACACTACAGTATACCAGCTTGTTTTTAACGCATGTATATAGGCCATACCTTTATTAATCAGTGCCAAGGGCCCATTTCAGTGGCCTCTACAACAGTGTACTGTTCCCGCTTCCATGTGTTTGAAGCTAAACAGATACGTGACGTGTCCACATAAAACTATTTACCTCGTAACACTCAACTGTGATTGAATGTTAGTTCACTCAAATCTATGTAACAAACCAAAGAACGTGGGCGGTGGCTGCGGTGTGTCGTGCGGACAGAATCATCTTTATCTGAAAGTGAGGGGGACATTTCCGCCGCGTCCCCCACGTAGTCTACACCCATGCCGCTAACATTTCCAGCTAGTAGTAGAGCATGCTATTTAAAGAGATTGGATACGCTAAATAGCAGTAAATTAGCACTGTTGACAACAAATTAGATGACCAATCTTGAGTCAATACATCTTACAGAGACGTATTAAATCTTGTTACGCTAAGTTTTCTACTAACTATTCACACTACCATAATGAAACAGGATGGTTTTTGTGTAAAAAATTACATTTCTGATATGAGTGATATGCATTCTGGTCTGTTTTGTGGAGCTGCTGTAGGCTATCAGTCAAAACCGTCAATGTTGAATGCTCATTAATACCAGCTCGTGTGTGTGATATTGGGAGTTTTTCAAATCCCAAATATTCCCTACGGTTTAACAGGTTTGTGTTGAGTGCATTCCATGCCACCATGTCTGTGGAAAACAGCGGTGGTCAAGTCAACTCATTTCTGTTTCTGAGTGAACTTTTCCAGCCCTCATCTACAGCAAATTAGCTTTTCTCCTTGTCACGGTTGACACACTGACAAAACAAATAAACAGCCAAATATCAAAGTCCCTATGATGAATATTTTCAGACATTTCAGTTTATCCTCTCAAGCCTGGTGGTCTTCGGTTATGAGAACCTGCCCTTTCGGCTGTTCCAGGCCTCCTGGGACAACAAATGAAGTAATTTTGCAGTTTGGTTGCATCAATGTCAGCTCGAACAGGCTCAAGAGTTTAAAGTGCCTAAATAAAAACCTTGCTAAAATGTTCAAGCTCAGATGTTTTTGCAGTAAAACCGCTATACCAACACCACAGCACTGTTATGCCTCTGCAACGGCGCCCCCACAGTTTAAATGTGCTATTAGGTTGAGTAATGTGTTCAAACAATGCTGACAATGCGGTTAAAATGCGATTTAATTCATACTTTTTAACCTGTTAACAATTTTATTTACAGATGTAAAGTTTAATTTGTAGTGTAATTTGTACAGTAGTCCTTGTTAATCATTATAATACATTTTTACAAAATTGGTTCTTTTTAAAGCTCATATGATTTTGTTTAGGATCATTATGATGTTACCTTGGAAACCAGTTTCATTGTAAGGTCACTTAATTTATTAACTGACTGGGCAGCTACATAAGATTTCAGACGCAGCCATTAGTGATCAACCATCACAGGTCAAAATTAAGGTCACATTCAGAGGAATGATGGGTAATGTATGAGGGTAAAAATAAACATATACATCTGACCCTGAACTGTCTTTCGATAGAGAAGGAAGGAGAAAAATATAAAATGAAGATGGTTTGATTAGGTCGAAGGCAGCAAACATCTGGAACCCAATGCAGCCCATTCCACACAGACACACTTACTACAGACCAGGGAGGAAATTACATCTGTCGAACAATAATTCAGAGTGGAACGTTTTTTTCCACTCTTCCTCTCTGATGGATGGTAAAATGTGCAGGTGCAGGTTTTCTTTGATATGAGAGTGCATATGTTTCATTCGGAGAGGTCTTGGCTGTGTTTGATGGCTGGAAACTGTCAAACCCAGAGTCTCTGATCGCCTGACCCGGAGATTTTCCAGGTCACCTGAAGGAGCTGTCTAGATCTGAGCAGCTTCTATAAAATATTACTATTGACTAAACAGTCGCAATCGGCACGGCCGATAACGCAAAGTACTCGCAGACACCAGATCCCTCTCGCCATGTCGGGATTTGTCGGTCCGTCAAGATCTCGACACTAAATCTGGCTCTGGAGTTCATTAATTAATGAAATGGGAAATTGAGAGAGGCACGCATAATAAAAAATAGCAAAGCCAGATTTCATATGTTGTAATCAAGAGATGCTCAGTTCTTGAAGCCAGGCAACTGGAGCAGGCGGGATTTTCGTTTGAAATGTGAGAACGGGTGTATGGATTACTCATAATTGTTTGATTAGTATAATCAATATTGTGCTATTTTTCATCTTGATTGCACTAAAAGTTAAATGAGGATCAGGAGGAGGGTGAGGAAGTTCTTTGGAGGTTTGCACAAGCACATTAAACAGCCATTTTAGAGGCATGGAGTCATTTACTTACAAGCACTTATTTTAGCCCTCATTCACTAAAATGAGTTCTGTGAATAGCCTAATCCATGTCTGTAAAAAACGACTTATTACCACCAACAAACAGAAATTCACGGTTGTAGAGCATGTTGTGTTAAAATAACTATATTTGCTTTCAGGACTGGGTGGTATGAAGGTGACTACTGTTTAGATGGCATAAATTTCAACCGCAACAGATTTTTCTATACTGTGTATAGACCACTTTGCAAGATGTACACACTGGTTTAGAGACACTTCTGGTTTTAGTTTTATATGTAATTAAATCTTAAAGATTTTCTTTAACATATTGATTCTGTTATAAACGTTCTGTTGGTCAAACGTTTGTGTAGTGTTAGAAAACTGAAACAGGGAGTTCTTCTGGACTGGTCTAATGTTGTTTACATCTTCTAAAGTGGTCTATAGACCCCTTTTGCGTCGACGTCACACTTGCGTCACGGCATTAGCTGGAGGCAAATCAAAGGGAAATCTGGAGGCGGCCAATACAAACCAGCACAGATTCAGCTACATAAGGAGTTTAAAATATCATGTTGTTGTGTTGTTTAGTGCCACAATCGACAGAAAACAGTCTCCAATTTGATATTTTAACACATATGCCATTGCCAAACAAAAACACTGACGACAGCTGTAGTTAAACACAATAAAACGAGCAAACTGAACAGAAACGATCATCAAATGCTCGCGTTTGTGTATTAAAAATGGATTTGTGTTTCTATGTTTCCTGTAAGCTTTCCATTGTTCAAAGTCATAAAAACGCATGCTACACTCTTCCAGTCTCACCCTAAGACACTCAGCTTTCATGAATAACGTAACTGATATCATCATCATTGCTGTTGACCCTTTGTTTCCTCTCTCTGATTTTAGGGATCTCAGCATGAACAACATCAGTGAGATTCAGCCCAATGCCTTCCACAACCTGCACTTCCTCAGTGAACTGTAAGTACCATTAAACTCGACCGAAACCCAGATTGCCTTGTGTTTCAGTTAAATCCATGTCACTGCAAAAAATTGTGTTGATGAGCAGTTATTTATGTTTAGTGGTTCATTGAAGGTTAAGTCAGAGACTGACGCAATTCCAGATGTGTTATATGAAATCTAGATAGAAGTTTATCATGAAATCATGAGTAAATAAATAAATTAAGTCATCAATTTGAGTGATGATTACTGTTCCGTAACATGCGTTCACCTGTGTATTTATATCATGTTGTATATGTTTGTTATTCCAATCTTGTATTTTTTGGCTTTTAGATTTTTTAGATTTTATAGAAATCTATCCAAATTTTCAACACATGCTGAGACATTTCCATTGTTGGGAAAGCTAATAAAAGCAGCTACCTATCACTGTTTACTTATTTAGGGATAGCAACTATATAAGAACTACAAAATTAACTAGAAATGGCAACATCACATGACCGTAAAAGTGAAATACAGCTTTATTTTATTGAACCGTTTAAATGAACTGATTCACTAGAATGAATGAGACTTTCCGATGCTTAATATGAAACTTAGTGAGCAAGTTTGATTATTTTCTGAGTGTTTCTTATTTTCTACATGCGCAACACAATAGCAATGTAGCTCTTTGAGTGGCTAGCTCGACCTGATTTTGCCAAGTGGTTGATGTCCTCAGGGCAACATATTTTGTTGACCTAAGGACAACATTTTTATAAATTAAACCTAAACCCACACCAAACCCCAACCCTAACCATAACTTACCCGTAAAATCAGAGGGAAATGTTAAGTGAAAAACAATGGTCTAGAAGCACCTAATCCCGGTTGTAAAATTAAATTTAAAATAAACTGTAAACTTATTTCTGAAATCCGATTGGTTGATTTAAATGTTGTCCCAGGGTGGCTACACTGCTAAACTCCAGAAAAAGTAGCCGTCATGCAGATGAAAATGTTATGCTACGCAATGTCAAGCAATGTTATGTTAGCATTACCACTTTTGTGTAAAAAAATAACATGTCAAAGATGCTAGCATGTGCATACTCTGTCTAGAAGACCTTTAAGTGTCAGGCATAGATCAAACTGAGTTGAAGCGTAATGCAATGTAGCAGGTCTGCTCACACTTTCCCCCCTCAAGGACCAATTAGCTCAGGTGAGAGCTAGCATAACCTCTTTGAGAGTCTCTGGAGAACATTAGCGTTGAAATGAAAAGCACCTGGCCGCTATGGCAGTTAGCACATGGTGCCGGCAGCAGCAGAAGCAGGTCTGCAGAGCAGCTGGGCCTCTCGGCCACCTGATTGACACAAACAGAATATACTGGGAATGCCCGAAGCTGTCAGAAAGTGTCGCAGAACATGTGGACGACAAGAGCGCTGCAGGAGATGCAACATTTTTTGAAGGGAGCCAATATTTACAGTGCGCCTGTCAAAGCAAACCGACAAATCCACATTCCACTTGACCGAGTTAGTCCTTGCTGCTTCTGGGAATGTTGGGATTTTGTTAGATTTCAAACAAACCGGTAGGCATGTGGGGCGTCAACAAACATAGCAAACCTGAAGCATTTCATTTGGATTTTTTCAAGTGGCTCTTCTGACCTTAAGACAACATACTTCTTTATTGGAACTTCAGGAAGCATTGAAGTGCCAAAAATCAAGAAATGGATCTACCATATACCATTCAGTCCTCGCCCCTCTGTTAACAAAGACTTAACAAAGCACTGTTTTGCGTTATAGCTGGAATCTCAGTAACATTGTGTTCTACTTCACAATCAAATAGTTATTATTCTGACTGCAGTTATTGCTAATAAAACATAATGGCCCCCTTTGTCCTTGTTCAATACCGCATTATAAACAGTGCGAAACTCCCAGAAACAGTTTGACTGAAATTACAGTCACATTAGTGGGAGATAAATTTCACTTTTGCTCTCTTTGATGTTCTGATGGGAATACGGAATTTGTGTGTGTGTTTAACCCTACGCTGTGTACTCATTTACACCCTCCAGGCAGCAAGCTTTGAGATGAGCAGTTTCACGAGTCTAAATTGCACTTTTGAGGATTATCTGTAAATTTTCACTGCCCTCAGGATGACAACAGGCTCTCTAAGAATATCTGTTTTTTATCTCTATTACACCTCAAAATCCGATGAATTGAATGAATGTGATTAAACAAATTGGTTAAAGCATGCACACAAAGTCTCGTTGTTGGTCATTTAGAGAGGCAGCTTTGACCCAAACGCTGTCCCTCAGCATCCTGTGTTTGAGTTATGCAGTCTGTGTCCACTTCAATCAGAGTTCAGACTGAACCATCCGTAACACTATAACCCATCAAAGTCCCACAGCATTGCATAAAATACTCCCACGGTCCGCCGCTGTCAGATTCTGTCTGCTATCCTATCAACTCCAAAGGTCATCTGTGAGCATAGAAGAGGGCAGAGGAAGTCTCAGTGTTTGCCTTTGGGACGGATGAAACGCAAGCTGAGCCGGGAATGTCTTTCTCCTTCCTAAACTTCACCTTTTGACCTTTTCTTCTGTACCTAGCTTCATTGAAACTGACGATTTTCCATTTTGAGCACACATACTTTCTTCTCAATACTTCTTTGCAGTGTGCTGCCTGAACGCCCTGCTGGAAAACCAGCTTAGATTGGCAAGAATTTCCAGACCGGTGCTGGTTTGGGCAAATCTTGAGGTTGGTGTTGGTCTGGTCATTCAGAATGATTTTCAGATTAAGCAAGAAAATTTTATTAGTTGACTCTTTCTGCAGTATTGGATGGATTTGATCACAGACGTTGTTGCAAAAATGTTGCTTTTGTGTTGGGAACACACATCTGCGGTACCTTACATGCTGTCTGTTGTAGACAGGGAGCTTTACTCCCGAGAAGTCTAGTTTTAATCTCAAAAGGATACATATTTAGAGTATAACAAACAAGTCTTTTGTGTATCATTTTTAGTTAAAGCTACAATCCGAGGGATTCGCCTTGAGCAAGCACATAAACAAGGTCGTCGATCGGTCGGATTTCACAGGAAATGTCTGTTTTTAAACTTACAAAGACAAACGATGTACAAATTTCACCCATTTCAACTGAAAAACTAAAAAAGTTCAAAAGCCGCTTAAATTTGTAAGTTAAATCAAACTTTACAAGTCATTTGAACTTGAATTATTAAATTGACTTAAAAAATCTAGTCAACTTCGAGTTCAAGTGACTTGTAAAGTAAATTTGATTTTATTTTAAGTTTAATGTTTTACAGTTTAGGCCTACATAAAGTAACTTGCATATTTGTGTACAAAACAGAGATGGCAATTTTTACAGAGGCAAAAATGACAGATTGCATCTTTAAAATTTTGAACTATCATCACACAAATATCTAAATCTATTTCCATTAAACAAACAAACAATCGAAAATATCTTAAACTCTACCCCCATTTACTCTGCTTAAACCAGACTGTAGTGGTTTTACGTGGCCCTAACTGGTTTAGCCAGTGGCTCAACAGGGTAACACTGAAGTACAGTACAAGCTTCTTTCCCAGGCTTCAGATGTAACTGACCTGCAAGCACCCTTAGGAATGGTGCACTCCAGTGTTAAAGACCTGGAATTCCTGTCTCACACCCATTCTCCTGTTTTCTTAAGTGCTCTAATCTTCCTTATCCTGTGTGAGATGCAAGGCCACGGCCAGCTCCCCTCTCCCATCTTTCTCTCTCCTTTCTGTAATGGCTCTCAGCTGAAATCACAGTCATGGCTCTTCGTCATCAACCAAACAAACCCTGGCCAGATTGCCCTGTTGCTTTATTATTGCAAGCCGATGCTGGGCCGTTAGAGGGCCAATGGGTACCTCCATCTCACTGCAGTGAACAGGACAGTGCCGTCAGTGCTGATGGGGTTTAATGGCTGCGTTGTTGGCCCATTTGAAAATGGTTAATGTCTAGTCTGAAGGCCATAAATCAACAGCTCTGACGGAATTGTGGCTGGCTGGAAACGCTGCTGTTGTTTGCTTTACTAATTGCGATTTGTAGCGAGTGGAAAACTCTCAGGTTCTTTCTGGTAAAGGTTCACTGTAACACGCTGTCTGGAAATGCATGCAGACTCAAGGATGAGCGGATCAAAATGGAATAGAATAATTTAAACATTAGCTTTAAAACTACATACTGAAGACATATAGTGGAGACACTAAACTCAATTCAAATGAAATAATTATTATACAGTATAGTTTTACTTGTAATATATCAGTAAATAATTTAAATTATATAAACTTTCCCTAGCACTTTACTGTTTTTTTTTTTGCTGTGCTCATATAGTATTAGCATTATTGTTTGTTTAACTATCATATTTAATATTGTAATTTAAATTATAATTTATTTCCACTATACAAAGAGTGAAAAAGACAAATTTGTCAAATTTAGGTCATATTTTCACTCGAACTAAACTGCACTGAATGGCAGCACGTTGTTCATATCAGGCTGGACACTACTGTTGTACTCGAGACCACTAAACCGAAACCTAGACAAGACCAGAGGGTGTCGAGACCAAGACCAAGGCTTTGAGGGCCTAAGGCAAGACCAAGACCAGCACTCCTAAAATTCATTAAAAAGATCCACATAACACTACAAAGTCATACTTATTACAGAATCATGGATTCCAACTCTTCTTATCTATTCAGTAGCACAGTAGCTGTGTTCTGATTTGTACTATTCGTTGGGACTATTCGATTCGTTTGGGACTAACCAAAATAAAACAAAAACGTTTACTGTTTTACTGTTTGTAGTTGTGTCTAAAATTTTAAAAAGTCACTTATTAACTCATGGTATATTGAATGATTGCATAAAATCAATATCACGTTTTCAGATCATGTCAGATGTTGTAATATACATTTTTGCAATCACTTTTGTATTAATTTTGTTTACAGATTTGAGGCCATTCCCATATTCATCTCTTACCGACAAATCTAAAAAGAAATAAGTCAATGATTGCTTTTAAAGCCAGAAGTTGTACATCCAATCAAATTAATGAGGTCAACATAAATCAGACAATGCACCAGCAATTTAGTGTAATTCCCACAGTTGTGGTCTTGAAACAAAATCCAGAGACCACTAAGCCTGAAACCAAGACAAGACCGAGACCAAAAACAGTCGAGACCGAGACAAGACCAAGACCATTAAAAAATGCTCTTGAGACTGGTAATTCAAAAAATTATCCGCTGTGTAATCCAGCGTGGGATTTCGTAAAAGAATGCTGCAGGGCACTAGGCCGTGATGACCCATAAGCCCTCTCTCGCACATCTACTCTGACTGTGTATTCAGCTAAGCCTCAGCATCTTGTATTTTCTTTGCAGATGCCAGCGCAAACCTAACCAAAATTAGATGAACATTGCCTTTTTTTGCTGCCTCTGCTTTATTCTCTGGGGGCAAATTTGGAGACGAAAGCCACGAGGTATCGCATGAAGACCAGCTGCAATTTTATTGTAACCAACCCCCTCGACAGACTCAGCTCTGCCTTTGTCCCCGTCTCCAGTTTTATGACAATAAGCCACAATAACAAAATATAGAGCTTGTGTCTCTGGCGGGCTTAAACCTTGGAGAAGTGCGAAAGGTTTTGCTAGTGTCCGCAGTCCACTTTTATGTTGTAACTTTTTGTAACGAGTGAGACACACTCGTTGCTTTGTTCCAGTGAGGATGTGGTTGACATCGAGAGGACTTTTATGTTATGTTTTGAGCATTTTGAAAAGACAACATAATCACAGATACAACAATACAGACAAGGCAGATAAGTATCAATAAACACAGAGAGGTAAACTGTGCTTCGGCACATCTTACATAGAATGGAAAAATGATGAAATCGACCTGGAGCGAAATGGAGAGAGATCATCATAGTTTACGATACAAGGGGAGGTAAATGATGTCGTAGCGTAATTGTCCAAGAAATACAGAGGGGTCCTCGACAAATTTACTAAACACAAATCACAGCAAAAACACACAAATCACTTCTTGACAATGTTTGGAACTCACATCTGTGTGGTGTATGTTTATACATGTAATTTGTGTATTTTCACACAAAAAATTGTGTTTACGTTTCAGCCAAAGTGAAAATCTAGGTGACGAGAAACAGTTTGAGATAAATAAATCATTTTATGAACTCTTATGTGTGCACCCTTACGCAAAGAAAATTTATTTTTCTACACATTAACTGTCAATATACTACATCGATAAATTAAAAATATAATACATTGTTAATGTTGTTCAATGTATTGAATAATGCATAAGGAATTTACGCTTCATAAATTGAAAGATATAAGTACTTGGTTCCAATATAAAGAGATTATTATATAGTATTATTATATTGTGTAATCTGTTGCATTTTATTTTCCAGTTTATTCCGATATATTTTTTTTAGTAAGGGGAAGGGAAGGAAGATTTACTGAAAAAAGTTATTGACGTCATATGATGTTATACCTTCTTGAGGGCACTCATATTGGATTATGGGTCATTTAAAGCTATAGCATTTCATATCTGCGCCTCTAGGTTCACCAAACCGAATGACTGCTTTCAAACAGTTTTCTTGCCTGCCATTAGTCAGTCGAACATAAAGCCCCCCCAAACAAACATAATTGGTTAAGCACATTAGCTAACACTTTCAGGACGACCCTAACCAGCTCAGGACCAGTTTAGGACAAGTTCATGACCATCTTAAACCAGCACAAACCAGCTACCATGCTTCAAAACCTACTTTACCAGCATATGCTGTTTTTTCAACAGGGGACAAGTGACTTGAAAATGCAAGCAGTGAATTATTTTGATTGACGCCTGTCAGTGCGCATGACAGCGCTGCAGTCACCTACCGCAGAGCCCTGGATGCTGTTTCTCGCTTCGTCCTGCCATAATAAACCAGAACCCAAGCATCAGCCCCCTCATATGGAGCAAATTATACAGCCTGTGTTGCTATATCCATCAAACAGTCCCACAACCCCCCACCACCACACATAGGTACACAGTGTAGTAATTTGTAAATTGTCTTGTTCAATGTGATGGTTCTCAGATCAACACAATGTGATGTGAGGAGATGAGCTACGAATATAACCCTCCCCACACACACTTACGGCAGGAGAGAACCACACACGGAGAACCGCCCTGTCTTCACATCCCAACAAGCTTCTGCCGAGCAGATGAGCAAATACAGACACTCGCTCATATACAGTATATTCGACACGAAGGCCGATGACACGCGCTTAAAATAACACAGAGCGCGCAAAGTGCCAAAAAGCGCATGACACACCGTCTGTGCTATAGCAGCAAGCTGTGCCACAAATCAACCTAAGCTGGAAAATATGACTACTTAAAATCCAGTAAAGTGAGCGGTATGCCTTTTAAGATCGCTTTACACACATCAGACGAAATCGTCTCTGGAATATAAATAGGTCCATTAAAACACACCTAGCAGACATGCAGAATTAGACGTGTTGTGGCAGAGCTCGGCGCGGCGCCAAAACTGCAACTACTGTATTTAGATATTCTACACCCAAGATTCCCAGACTTTCAGCTGTTTTCGTTGCTCATCTCCATACACCTTTTTCATTCTGTTATTAATGCAGTCTATATAATATTTATATGGTAACGCTTTAGATTACGGCCCACAATGTACCGCATAATCAAACAGAATTTACAGCGTAACTAATTGTAACAATAATGTTCCTCTACAGCATCTGTAGGTATAGGGAACAATATGCAAAGTTTGGGGAATAAAGAAGTCAGGAAATTCAAAAAGATGTTTATACTGTAAGTATTTTAAAACTAATGACTAACTATTTTAATGTAACGTTGTATGCATGGCCTGCACAATCTTGGCGTAAACATACAGTACATTTTTGTATGTACCCATAGATAAGCTACTGTGGATACATTAATTAAGAACAGGATTCTTATTTTATTATTATAGGAAACATCAATTAAAGGGAAATGATGTGTTCAGTTTTGCGCAAGCAAAACAGCACGAAGGAAGCATGCAGACTGTCTGTCAACTGTGAATTTGACAGAATTTTGACTTTAGGAATAATTTTAATTTGATTGATTTTAGGATTGTTGGTCACAAATCATTTATTTTAATTAAGAGTTATTATGAGTTATTGGGATGAGTTTTAATGTGTAAAATGTGCAAAATCAACGTTGATCTTTTGAGACTATAATCAGGTTGTTCAAGAGCAGTTTGATTTGGATGTTTATATGGCATGCAGTTCCCTCATAAATACTTTTTAAACTTTCCTTACTCTTACCCCTTTATTCCCCAAACTTTGCAGATTGTTCTCCTTTATCTACAGATATGTACTGCAGAGGTACATTATTGTTACAATTAGGTACGCCGTAAATCCTGTTTAATTATGTGGTACATTGCGGGCCATAATCTAAAGCGTTAAGGGTTAGCGATTTGGATATTGCCAATGAATTTATATAGAGTAAACTTATAAGACTAAGCGTGCACATTTTCTATGAACTTTATTATTCTCGCACACACAGTCTGAGGCAAAGTGATGCCTTTTATGTGAGAATATCATATTTAATATACAAGTAAAAAAATTTGATATTTTTGGATGAAGCCATCTTATTCTTTACCCCTGAGGACTGTTACTAACCACTGAGGAGTGTTTTAAACGAATGTCTATGGTCACTGCGCAGCTCAAGTTAAATAAATATCTACACTGAAGGTTCCACCTATTTTTGTAGATTGTCTCCTGGGGGCATTGCTCCCCCTTTCCTCTCTCTTTAATACTCCACTTTTCTAATCCCTGTCATTAGGCGTTCATTTAACACTGGAGGCCGACGCGTGATTAAATAATCTTCATAGCTCTGGGTTTGTCTTATATCCTGTAATTAATGAAGGATAATTGAAGCATCTTCAGACCGCAGGATAGAGATGGATGACTGTGTGCGAGTCGGCTTTTTAGAACGTCTCCCTTAATAACCGAGTGTAATATCACACTGTACTGTATAGTCTCATGTACCTGGAGCCTTGGTTTGCCACGATACTATGATCTCATTGCCTTCAGAAGTGTGCAGTGAACTGATGACATCTGTGTTTTTAAGTCATACTGTAGCTAGATAGTTCCTGGTTTGCAGTACATTTGTATGTCAATCATTGCGTAGGTGTTATTATATTAAAATATTGCAATTCTGATTATTGTTATTTTTATATTTTTACATTATGTGTTCAAGATAAACATGGGATTCAAACCGCTTGACCTTTGCGCTGGTGAAGATCTAGCAGCTGGTTACAGAACACATACAAAATGTGTGGTGTTAGTTGATCTCGCTTTAAAGCATTCCATTCTGTAAAATAAAGTTACAAAAATGAGTTGGGTTAGTCCCTTGACTTTTGTGGTCGTCGGGGAGACATAAGGGCAGTCGCGGCAGTCATCATCCTCCAAACCGATCTATTCAAAGCAGTCGTCAGCAGATCGTGCATGGTCATTGCTGTCCATTCTTTGATGTTGTCAAACCAGCTCTTTCGCTGCCGACCACGCTCGCGTCTACCTTCAACCGTGCCTTGCATGATCATCTTAGACAGACTATCATGCCGGGTGATGTGGCCAAATCACTTCAGTTTGCGTCTTTTAACTGTGGTGAGGAATGGTTCCTGAATAAAAATACAGTATAAAAATATACTGTATATTGTAAAAAAAGCAGAATAAATAACCGTAAAAGTTTACACTTATGTAAATATTTAATCCTTCATGCAATGACTAGCATTCCAAGCTAACTATAACATGTGATTGTTACGTAACCGCAACGTAATCTGACGACCAAACTTTCGTTGTGGCAACGTAAAAAAGTGAAATTCTTGAAGTCGTTGCCACAATTTAACTTTGTGACTTTGTCAGTACGTAAGTCAGTAAATACTGCAATGTTGTGACAATAGCACAATTACTTATTGACAACGTCAGGAATATCACTTTTCTGGTTGTTTTTGTGTTAAATAAATGAAAGGGACAACACAAGTTGAGTTAAAAGTAACACCAAATGTGTTGTACCAGAAATAACAGAGATGTGTTCTGGTTAAGTGAACACAAAATAAGTTGTTTTTAACACAACGGTTTTTAGAGTGTACAGTGTAAGAGCTCAACTAGACCATATTTATGAATGTCTGGTGTACTAATTTATAAAAAAAATCCCTTCTTAAGTAACAGGACAGGCCTTTTCTTTTTTATTATTTTTTGGTTACAGCGTACCGCAGACCCGGAATGACCGGAAACACATGTATAAAGTGTTTAAAGTGCCTGTGTTTGGGTGCTTCATGTGCTTTAATTTGTGATGTAAGTGCAACACTGAGGCAAGTACAAAAAAGCACAAAAATCTGAGAGATAAAGATCACACTTTCATTTTGTTTGAAACATGTATCTCTGAAGTTACACGCCATCAACCTTAAAGGGGTCGTATCAGGAGGAATCACATTCTCCTTCATCTTTTGAGATAGAGGAGCTTGATGCACTAGGAAAACATATAGTAACGCAAAACGTCCCCCATAAAAATGTTTTGAAATTAAACTGAAAAAATGTCACACAGATGGACACATAAGCATGTGATCTTCGTTTACGCATCAGTGGCACCTGTTGGGTGATTAGAAACTGTTGCACGCAGTCATGGTGAGAAATCCTGAACTATCATTGATAAACACCAAATGAATGAACTGTAATATGATGGACATTAGTAGTGTTTATGGTTGAGTGTAGCATCTGATGATCTGCATATCCATCTGAAGTGTTCTTAAAGGCACACCAGCAAAAAACTGACCACTTTAAAGTTAAGAGCGAGGATGGACAATTGTTGTGTAAAACTAAATTGTAACCATTTATTTGAACTAGCTAAGAGTTCTTAGCTGTTGTATTCCATAGGACAGCGGTCCAGTATTACATTCACGTTAAACATGCTCAGATAAGCTCCTACGTAAAAAGCCCACACCCTTCACAAACGTTTGCTGATAACTTGTTCTCCGTTCTCCACTCTTCTCTCATCTTCTCTTCATCAGAGATAGTGCCATGTGGAAAGATGGCAACCCAGCCAATCAACACCTTTCACAAACAGACACGGAATTTAAACCCACCCCATCTACCCACATTTTGATTCTTTTCTAGGAACCAAAACACAGTGTCAAACTGAATCTCATTGTTCCGTGACTGCAGCTGTCTGGATATCTCTCACACTTTGTGTCCGATTAGATTGCATGTTGTGTGACCCCCTTATGGATTCTTTCAAATATTAGATTTGATCAAAAAATGTATCACATTATACGATAAGATAGCTCACCATTTCTTTTGCGGAAAGTTGAAGGGATAGTCCACCCAAATAAAAATGTATGTCATCATTTATTCAACCTCATGTCATTCAAAACCTGTATATGACTGTGGAACGCAAAAGAAGATATTTCCAGAAATGTTACCAACATTCTTTAAAATATCTTCTTTTGTGTTCTGCAAAAGAAAGTCATACAGGTTTGGAATGACATGAGGAGTGAAAGTTTTGATGAACTGTCGTTTTTAAAAAAAAGCCTGCATGACTCTCTGCTGTTTTGATGATATAGCCTACTTTGAGTGTAAAAAAAAGTGCACTTTCAGTTTGTCTCTCAATGCATTAACATGACATTGTATTGTATTATATTAAATTGAAGTCATGAAAATGAGTGTATGGGAGTCATGAAAATGTCTTTAAGGTCTTTAATCTTATCTGTTTTCATGCGATTTTCATTTTTGGTTACTCTTATCAGAGATGTATTGCAGGCCAGACATATCAAAGGATTCTTTATCTCATTTCTCACACAAGTGCCCTCATGGGACGGAGGGTGAGCTCTGCGATAAAGATCTGTGTAAATGCCATAAAATCAATCAGACGTTTTACGAGGGAATCAAAAGGGAGCGTGCGCAGGCTGCTTCCGCGCAGGTCAACGTTTATAGTCACGATGAATACGCACTGTGGAAGACGAGGTCACTTTCAGACAGCTGCCGACAGTTTGGGTTTCAAAGCCAGAGGAAGTGCAGTCACAACGTTTTCCATTTACAGATCCTGCTCAGGCTGGGATCCAATCAAAAATGATTTAGCCCTGGAAATGCTTTCCATCACGCTATGAAATCGATCTTGTAGGAAACTGTATTACGAATAACGTGACGTGGAATTTATAGAGTTAAAATCGCTGATTTTTCACCAGTCAGACAATTTGTAAGGGCCAATGGTTTAATAATGCAGTATATTTGTTAGAGTACACTGTATTTGTACAGATTAAAGCGGCCCTAACAAACACGGTTTCTGACCATCTCATATTAATCTTGAGTACCTACAGAGTAGTATTGCATACTTCGTATCTTCGAAGAGTATTTAGGTTGATCACATTTATAAAAGATAGATACCGCTGTACGTTTTATTTCTGAAGGCATACAGCGCGTGCGGGGGGTATGGTAGGTAATACGCCCAACTCGTTTTTTGACAAGTTGACCATGTTAAGAATGAGAAGACAGCACGTAAAGAAGAAGTCTTGTAAAGAAGTCAGAATGCATGACACACCGTTGCAGCACCCCTTTAATACAGTTTTTGGCAACAACCAAAAGGATGTGCTTTTAAAATACACATAGCCAAATCTAGTGTGCATTGTCTAGTAATCCTTAAAAACTGACACTGAAAAAAATAGTGTTTGCCAGTATATTGCAATGTGTATAAACTCTTATACAGTACAAAACTGGATCTGACCACTTAATCTGCATGTTTATTTCATTATAAAAAATAAGTGTACTTCAAGTTGATAATGTAATAACACTTACCTAAAGTACAATATTTTAAGTATACTTTATGTACTGTAGTAGCATACAGTGTACTAATATCAATGTACTGTGTGCCTTGTAAGTGTACTATTTCAATACTAATTGGGATGATTGGGCGTCTTTTAAGTAAATAAAATGTAACAATAGTAATATAATATAACAATAAGTAGTATCCCGTAAAGGGTTCACCCCAAAATAAAGATTCTGTCATGAATCACTCAACCTCAAGCTGCTCCAAACCCTTAAAAATGTCTTTGTTCGGTTGAACACAAAAAAATGTTTGAAAGAATATTAGCAACTGAGATTTATGGTGCACCATTGACTGCCACTAAAACGGTTGCCAAAGGTGCCCCAGAACTTGTTTGTTTTCCTAAATTCTTCTAAATATTTTTTTTCACTTAGTTTCACTTAAAAATGTTGAGAATTGGCGCAAAAATCAACTGTGTTGCAAATATTGTGAGTTCTGAGGCTAAACTTAAGACCGATGATCTACTGTAATCTGGTGAAGGTATCTGTTGATTCCGGCAACCCTGATTCCGTGTGGGATTATGGATGAGGAAAACACTTTGAATTAAAATTCCTCAGTAATACATACAGCCAATATTTGAGGGTAACAGAGTAAACACCAACGTCCTATCACGTCCTTATTTCCCTGCTAACAATTCTCCTGAAACTCAATTGCTCGTAAATAAAAAAAAAAAATTTCAAATAAATAAGACGAGCATGATTAAAATTGTACGGTATTTTGGCCCCCAAAGAGGCATCTAACAGAAGACAGATGGTTTGCAGGGGGAAATAACATTACCCAGCCTTCCCAGAGTTCTTCGCCTCTGATTTAAGCTGCTTGTTGTCAACACGGCCTTCAGCGGTCCCAAAGCATCGCATGGCCTCCACCTTTTTTGCGATAGCTGCGACGCAGCCGATTCTCGTAAACTTCTCCCAGTAAACATGCGGTTGCCACTTTACGAGGTTGCAACTGATGCTAAAAATGGACTGGGGCAGCAACAATGGAGCTGTTAGTAGGTTGTGATGACTCTTTTCACAACTAAATGTGCTCCGACACTTAATTTTAACAAGCATCTGTGGTGAAACTGGCAGTTTAAAAAGACTCCGTTCACACTTCATCTAAGAAAGGCTGTTTTAGTAAATATGTCTCAAGTAATTTGTGCCCAGCAAATGACATTCATGTTTTTCAAAAGACGGGTTTTTGTGTAAAAGTTTGGTCCCGAACCCCAATCTGATCTTTTGTTGCCACCAATAGCATATATTTCCGATTCACACCTTGAATAGACTCAGCATTCAATGATCTTTTGAAGTAAATTGTTGAGGGCACGTTAGCCAGTGTTTGGATCTCGAGTAAGCACTAGTGAGCTGGCACGGGTTATTAGAGGTTCAAAGAGGTTCTGTTAAACTTAGATATCAGGACTGCTTTAGAACTCCAATCAAATTACCCGGAGCACAGTTTAATTGTGCGGAGGTTGCTCTTTCATCAGTGCCATTCTCATTTATGTTTCATTTAAGTATCAACTCTGTCTCAGATGTTTCTTTTTAACATTAATTCCACTGGCAAAAATTTTAATAGAAACAAGAGCGCATGGCAATAAAACTAATGTGGAGAACATTGCTCAGATAATTTGATCTCTGAAGGACTTGATGAGAAACTTATAGGTCATGAAAACCATCCGACTTTTGATTGTTCAATAAATTAATCATTGTGAATCTCCCCAAAAGAACACACAACATATATTCACAAGTGGTTTAGGAAACGCAGTATCACGGCCATCTACGCCTGTAACGCGAGGGAATACATAGAGCAGAAAGCTTTGGTGTTTAGATACATAACTGAATTATTACTAGGGATAAAAGTTGACCGCAGAGCTGGCAAGGGCTTCCAGCAGAACAGCTTGCTGTGGTACGTGCCTGAAACCCCATCCGACATGCATGTGAAACCATCATGGCCTGGAACATGGGGGCCTGTTTACAAAGGAGACTCCAAACTCAACATTTGGAGTCTCGGCAGACTCCAAATCTCACACTTGTAGTTTTTGCTTTTTTAAGATGTCCCTCTCACACGTTTCCCTCTTTTTGTCAGTCTACGCAAATACAAATGTTTGTGAGTATATTGCAGCACATGGCTGCGTCAGAAATAATGTCTGTGGAGGAGAAAGTGGTCTGGCACAACTTGAAGTGATAGCCATTGAAACCTCAGAAGTCCGTGGTTCTCTGGTGATGAGTGCGTGTGTAGAGGTTTATCATCATTGAGGGGACCGAATGTTTTCTTCAGCAGTAAAAAGCCAAAATTAGACAAACTTCTAGTTTGATATAATGAAATATTTATGATTTGTGTGTTGTTTTATTGTGTGTTTTGCCAGAATACACTACATTTGAATGGTTATCAACATAGAAAGATGCTTCTTGCATGAAGAACCATGTCATTTTCTGACTAGTCAAACCCTTTAAAGGTCCAGTGATGAAATTTAGCAGTATCTAGTGGTGGGGTTGCGAATGGCAACCAACGGCTCACTCCACTGCTCAACCCTTCCTCAAAGCACTACGGTGGCTGACACAGGGTTAAGATGTCGTCACGTTTTCGCTTCTTTGACGAAGGAGATAATGTATTTAAGAAACGCGCTCTGTAGAGCAGTTTGTCCGTTTAGGGCTACTGTAGAAACAACATGACGAATTGCATGCAAGGAGACCCGCGGTGTACGTAGATAGAAATAGCTCATTCTAAGGTAATGAATACAAAACGCTTCATTATGTAAGATCTCTATAAACCTCTGAACACATTACAGTTATGTATATTATATTGCATTTCTGTCAGTAGAGCCTCCAAAAAATTCTGGACACACTGGACCTTTAAGAACTGTCAGAACTGTCAGTGCGGGTCATGGTTTTGTTTTCCATTAATACTTTTGCACAACACACTTGTTCTTACGTCAGAGCTGTCAAACCCATCACATTAGCTGACTTACATGCTACACACAGCCCTCAACAACTTCACCTCGTCGAAGGGAACCATTTGGCAAGATGGTTACTCAGGCAGGATGAGGCAAAGCGGTACGGGTGGTCCCGTATAGGCTGTCATGAGTCTTTATGAGGCTTCAACAAACTATTCTCAAACTGCCACCCAGGCAAAAACCGACACGGATGCTTATTAGGTGATTTGTTTGATAAACAAATTGATTGGACTGGATGGGTGAGCCCACAGCTGGTTGATATTTATTCAGACTCTCTCCGGGAAGGTCAGGGGTATCTGCGGCGATGCTCGGCTCAGCTGTGGCTGGAGTGCAAATTATGAAATGTTATTTTTTTCGTTTCTGTATTTGGTTTAGAGGGGATTGTTTAAAAAAATTCTGCACAATTCAATCTGTAATTTGGCACTAAAATGACATAATAAAAAGCGCTCTTGCACTATACTGTACACCTGAGGTGCATGTGTTGTTGTTTTTTCTGTGGCTTTTGTGGTCTCAAGGAGGTTTCGTGTGAAAGCATTGTTCCAATGTATTTATATTTGTCATTTTAAAGACCCCCAACACTTTATTTTGACTTCTTTTAGTGAGGCTCAACCCCCATAGGTATCATTTTCCCCTCAATAGCAATTGTACCCAACTTTATCTTTGGCTGTTTAATATTCTGTGCATTCAGTACTATGACAAGTCTGTGGCCATCTGAAATGCATTCAGATCCTGGCTTCTCTTTCAAAATGTGTTGACATGACATGCAAAAAAAGAGTGGTATGCGAGCGGTAAATTCGTAAGCTAAGAGCCAGAGAGATTTGAAGCCCAGATGCCGCTGCTCGTGCGTCCAAGGAGACCTCTCGCCTCCCCGCCAGGTTTTGAAAATGTTTCGCTGTGAGCTTTCCAGCGCACACACATCTGCTCACGCGTGCACACTTGCCTTTATGAATTCAGCAGATTCTCATCCTTCTGCTAAAGTCATCAATGTGTTGGACTGTAAATGAACCAAGGCACATCTTTTGTCTTTCCACAGGAGGCTTTCAGGCAACCACCTGAGACACATCCCTGGCTCCGCGCTTCAAGGCCTCTACAATCTTAAAGTCCTGTAAGTAACGAAAGACAGAAATGTGTTTCAATCAACGTTTCTACGGAAAATAATATTCACAGTGCATGATTCATTCAGAAACAACTTTTATAGGAAGGTCATTCACCGCAAAATTAGAAACAGAGACAGGTGAAGAGTCAGGTTTTGTTTCGTGGTCAGTGATCTTTGCCCCTTTTTGTTTGTTGTGTTGCTTACTAGATAACTTTTCTTAGGTAATCCTTTATGGAACCATTGGTTTAATTGAAGTTAAAGGGATGGTTCACCCAAAAATGAAAATTCTGTCATTTTTTACTCACTCTCATGTCATTCCAAACTGAATGACGTTCCTTCTTCTGCAGAATACAAAAGAAGATATTTTGAAGAATGTTCAAAATTGGCCTCCATTGACTTCCATTGTATGAACACAAAACCACAGAGACATTTCTCAAAATATCTTGTGTTCCACAGCAGAAAGAGTCATATACAGGTTTTGAACCACATGAGGGTGAACAATTGATGACAGACATTTTATTTTTAGGTGAACTGTCCCGTTAAGTTTGATTCAAAGCATTTGTGGCACATAGTAAAACTGATCGATGCTAAGGTAATTTACCATTTTTCATATGTATATAAGAAAAAATGTGCATTTTTAATGCTAGATGATAGGCCAGCTAGACCGGTTTACCACTGAACCATAGCAGGTCAGACTAGAAATGAGCATAAATCAGGAAAGATCAATTCAACTAGCCTGAGAAACCAATTAGACTAACCTACACCAGTTAAAATCAGTTCAGACAAATTTACGAGTGAAGAATTCACATCATGTTATTATGACAATAGTGTTGCTCAGACCAACTGTAAATATGTCTTGTCTTTAAACATGCCGAACGTTTAAGTCTTGTGGTTCTGCTTTTAAAACTGTGTATTACTATAATTCCGCTGTAAGTGCCTTCGTTTATATATATTTTTTGTGGTATTTAGCATCACGCCAAAAACACTTGATTATGCTTAATTTGTCAGACGGACAGGTGTCTGTCTCGTTTCCGCTGTCAGAGCCCAGCCCTGGAACACCCTCATTCACCCCAACATTCTGCCAAAAATTTCCGCACCTGGCTCAAGCCACCCTTTTGCTTTCCTGAAGGGAGAATTTGCACTGTATTGCTAATTATTCACCTACCTAGCCTTTTTATCACATACCTCTGAAAATTGTACTGCCAAATCATATCATTTTAACGCCCAAAGTGGAAATGTCTCTTTAATTAACCTAAATACTCTCATTTTTGTCTTCATCGTGTGTCGTGATATTTTCAGTAATTTGATTGCTCATTTGTCTACATTTCAAGTACTCGATGAGGACATTAATGTAGACAGCAGGCTAAAAACATGTTTGTTGTCAGAAATCTTATTATGTTGGGCAGGCAGAGACTGGGTTGGGCATTACAATAGTAAAACGTCTTTGCTTTCTGTATGCTATTGTGCTGCTCACTATCCTATTCAACTACCAAACTTGTCAAATGCACGAGTACTTGACCTCCAAATGTTTGTTTAAAGGTGAAATGAAACGGAATTGAAAAAAAGAATAGTGATTTCAAACAGGTTCAAAACGCTCCCTTCATTTGTCATCAGTCGGACAAACAGATTATCCCGCCCCAAATTCACCCTATTGTTTGCATGTAACCACACAATGATGCTCAAACAAACAAACTCTGGTAGTCACAGTGATTAGACTTTTTAGAAAAGTTGAACAACATATTTAATAAAATAAAATAATATTCCTACACATTAAACAAAAATGATAAATGAACCTACAAATTGATAAAACTGAAAAACATCCTACATATTAAATCAAATAAAATAATCAACCACCCGTTGAATAACATTGAAAAATCAAGCCAAATATACAACACAATCTCACGGAAACAACATAAGCTTTACGATGTGTCCAATTTTGATACTTCATGTGAATTCATATGATCTCATTCATACATTTTATGATTTGCTTTCATGCAAATGATGTTAGGTTGGGGCGGGCTTAGGGGTGGGGCTTCAGTATTTCTTTTTTTTATGATCGTACGTCTTTGTACGATTCACAACGCACAAATTCATACGAATAAACCACCTCGTAAAATAGTTACAAATTCGTGTGAGATCAGGTTGAGATGAAATTGAATAATAAACCTTGTTAGCTACCTACAACAGTCCTCTTTATCGCAATCTCTGTTTGAAACATAATTTTACGTACTTTTCTTGAAGTTGGCTCAAGTGAAACGATCGATTGAAATCGTCCCGACAGCTCAAAGTTTATCGTTTTAAATCAGAGCAAAGAAAAGGGCTTCGGACACTTTTCTATAAAACAATGTTAATACTGTATGTCTTTATTCGTACTCCCCGAAACGTTACGGATTGCAATTTTTTTTAATACATATAAGGATGTCCTATCACATTATTTAAAACTTTACCATAAAGTAATGTTCAGTGAGCCAGTCAGTTTCACATTAAAATGTTTCAACAAATGCCTAAAACTGCAAGCAAAACAATGTGATGAAAATCTCACATCAAGAGAAATTGTTAGTCAAAATACAACAATCCCACACAACGCTGAAAGTTCAGGAAGATGAATACATACTTTGTTGCATTCGATCGACTAAAGAATTACAACGTCATGTCTGCCGGACATTTGAAGTCTAAGCTCACAATAGCTGTGGTGGCACCATGATTTCCTCGATAAGGGCATCCTGCCCACAAAGGCATACTCATTCCCTCAGACACAGCTTGGTCAAATGTCAGGAGTTTTATTTGATTGAACATGATAAAGCCGTCTGCCTTGTAATTAAAGCCCAGCGTCTATGACTGCATACTCTCACGTTGGAATAATTTGCTTTGTTCAAAGAACTTGCCATCATTGTTCTACCGCTTCCTCCTCCTCTTGCTCTCTTATTCTACCAGTCCTGTGAGCATGACATCAGTGGCCCACCCAAGCAGTCCCCCCCATTCTAATTCTTCTTGTTCAGTCTTTTCACCCCTCCTGTGTTCTGGTTTTGTCCATTGAAAAGTGCACCACACGGTATCTGAAATCATACCTCCTAACTGATTGATGTCAGGTAACCGCATGTGAAATTGCAGCTGTAAACTGGTCCCCTCTTTCCCCTGGGAGTTATATCCGCTGACAGGCTTTTTCATAAAAGCGACTGAATGGTACACTTTTGACAGGCCTTAGCATTTCTGATATACCGTCCAGCAAATTACACATATGGAAATAACTAATAACATCTTGTATGTATTTCCTTCATAAAACAGACTAGCAAAATATGAGTTATATTTTTCGTATCGTATTCAGATTTTTATTTAAATCCGCGCAGCTACAGGAAGCCTTTGGTAATTGCAGGCGTGCTGTGACATTTACTACAACAGCATGATCGTTTTTATACCACAGTTCCACTTTACAATGCAGTCTCATCCATTAACATACACTAACAAAGAACAATATATTTTTGAAAAATGTATTCATTTTTTATGTTAATCCAAATATAATTGTTTATTTCTCATTCATGTTAGTTCATTGAGTATTTACTAATGTTATCAGATTGTAATGTCAACTTTTGATAGGAAATATGTATTAGTAAAAGTTGAAAGTAATTTACTGTATGTAGAAGTGTACTAAGATTAATATAAGATTTTTTTATTTTTATTTCATGTTAACTAATGTACTGAACAAATGCAATTAATGCAACTTGATGTTAAGTCTTACCAAATATTTTACCAAAGTCACTATAAATAAACAAACAAAAAATCAATAATCTAAACATAAAAAATAAAGCCAATTTGTCTCATTTCTCGGTCAGCAAAAAAAACCCTGGCATTTCAAAAACACATGACAAAAAAATAAACCTTTTTAGTTCCTGTGCTGCAAAAAAAAGTGTTAGTGTTTTTGTCTTTTTCAGTACAAATATCTAAACAAAACGTGATACATTAACTTGATTGACAAAATGCCCCAAAATAAAAGTCTTGTTTTTTCAAAAAATCTTTTTTTTTTAATCCAGTATACTTAATTCAAGTTTTTTTTCTTACCCCAATGGCAGATTAAGACTTATTTTAAACAATATTACTAGTTTAAAGGAAAAACAATATCCCTATTCATTTTACTTCTCAAATAAATGTATCTTGGCATTTACATTTGTGGGTATTTGTATTATATTATTTAAAACACAACCAATTTTTTTTGTAACTTCATTGACTGAATGTTTGCAGGATGTTGCAGAATAACCAGTTGGAGAGACTGCCCAGTGAAGACCCGTGGGAATTACCGAATTTGCTTTCTCTGTAAGTATCACATACTTTAAATGATCACAAACAAACTTGGGCTGTTATGGAGTATATGGAACACTGGTGTTTATTCAAGCAACATTGGACAGGCCAGCATGCCATGTGCAGACATCCTAGTTTTGACAACAGCTCTAAGATTAATAGCTAGAATAAAACAGACTGTCTGGATTTAAATACAGGAATCTCATGATATTTTTAGAAGATCTTCCCTTCATACAACAAATGGTGATGTTAACTATCTGATAAGATATATGAATAGCAGCGGAAAACATTATGAATTTGTTTCAAGTTTTGCATCAAATATTGTCTACACAAACAAGCATAAGACAATAGGTGTTTTCATTCCCTCTATCAGATGTAGTCTCTAGCAGAAGGAATATGTGGTCTATTGCAGTAATCTACACGAGGTAGAAGTTCTGGCAATTCATTCATTTCGCTTTAAATGAGATGAAGGAAAGCCCAGTTAAATATATGCCTTATTAGGTCTATTAGGTCCTTCATCAAGAACTCTCCACAAGGGAGGATAAAGCTTGCAATTGCAAACACACATGGCAGTGGTAAAACAGGTGGTTCTTTGACTATACACATGTCTGGCACATAGATTTTACAATTCACCTTTACTTCAATACTATTTGTGCTTTAACTGTAGCTTTATGTACTGAATTTATTGTTGTCTCTTCAGGCAGAATATCAAAATCAAACTCAAAAATCGATTTGAAAAGCATCTGCTAAAACAATACAGTAAATGTAAATGTAATGCAAATGTTTTGCTCTTTTCTTGGCTTTTTGATAGACGGCACAAACAAAGAAGCCATGTAAGTTGACCAAACAAATCAGAAACAGAGAAGAAGTTACAAAAGCCATATTTCTGGTCTGTACAATCCCATATACCATGAATACATATTGAAAAGAATTGAGCTGTTATGGGTTCATTGGTTTTATAAAAGAGCTATTAGCGTTAAGTTAACTCACAACAGAGACAAATATGACATTCGTTCAAGATGCTAGAGGAAGATAAACCGTGACTATGTCACATATAATATCAGAAGAGTCAAAGAGAGGAACCATTACAGGCCTGTTGGCGCATCTGGAACCCATGAGGAACCCGCCAGACACTGCGCTCTGGCTCCTAAGCAAGCACTGGGAGATTCAATGAGCTGTGAAGAGCCCAATTTTCCATCAGTTACTCTTCCCTCTTCCCTTAGGTCCAAACGTTTCCCTCCTAATCGGACTCATGCCCCCTTCCTAACTGGTTCCCCATGAAAAGGTCAGAATCTAAATATTGTCTGAGATTTTGTCTGGCCTTGTCCATCTGCTCTACTCACATCCACCCCTCCAATTATTCCGGTTTCCCGATGCCAGTCGGCGTCCCAGAGCGGAGCAGCACACCCCGCTTTTTCCAAATGAATAATTCCATGTAAATATCCATGTGCTCATTTCCTTCTACATTCAGGAGGATGTTTTCATTAGAGTCATGGCGTACAAATGTAATTCCTTTGCCACCAACTGAGTTTTTTCCGCATGGAAGACGTGCCTGGTTCCAGAAGAGGCTCCAGACGCTCGCAGAGTGCGTACGGGCCCTCCATATAGTGAGACAGAGCTCTGGAGTATGTCCAGCTAACTTACGCTCACTTTCAATCCTCCATAACAAAGAATATGTGATTCAGCTAGGTGCTCCATCCTGAGTTCCCACAAGAGTGGAAAGGCATTTAGATCTCAACAAACATGTCATTTAGGGTAATGATAAGATGGGGATCGGTTAACCACTGGGGGGGCTGTAAGTTTTGAAGTCCACTGGCGCCCGATGTAGACGGGGGGAAGATGAGTTGAGGCAGGACAGACGATTGGGGATGAAACTCATCTTTGTTTCTACACAAGAGTTTAGAACTGTAGGCTATAGTTGCTGCGCTCAGCACAGAGCATCCTTTGATGTCAAGACCACCCTCTCAGGATTCGGTCTATGAAAGAGAGATCTTGATAAAGACGTTTATCCAGTCAAAGCCGGGCAACAAATATCGCCTTCCCTAAATCAGAGGCAATACAATTCCTCTTGATCATATGCTGCCTACCAGCGAGCTACCACGAAGAGAGACCGCAAAGCAATTGAATCACACAATTGAAAAAGCAGACACTCGAAAGGTCACAACCAAGAAATCAGAGTTTACTCTAAAACGCTGTGAGAATAAGTTGGGTTTAAGTCCTGTGGATGCTCTCTGTGCATTGTCCTGAGTTGAAGGACTTGAGGGTTGAGGAGGCCAGAGGGAAAGTGAGGAAAGGCCAGTGCAAAATGAATGGGTGTGAAAGGTCACAGTGGAAAAATGCACAGGAAGTGCTTGCGGCCAACTCCACGTGCTCTGCTGCTATCATACATCACGACTCGGCTGAGTGCGGAGGTTCAGCACGCACCCCCCTCCCTACACACGCTGAATCCGGGGGCAACATTCGTTAGATCAAAGGCTTAACTTGTTGACATAGGGAGGACATTCATCTTGGTCGTAGAGATGTCAAGGTCTGTGAACAACCGGCTCATGAAAAAGGGCTTCACTCAGTTCTTAGATTTGCGAGAGAATTCCAACCATTTTCCTTTTCAATTATTCCCAGCAGCCTTTGATTGTTTCTTCACAGCATTTATCTCTAGTGCAGTTTCTTTGTTTAATTGCCAAAAAGTCAGAAAGGAAGAGCACCTCAAAGCCTTCCAGTCAACATAGTGCAACAATCACTTGGTGGGCTTGAACCAAATCAGCTCTTCATGCCGCAAAGCTAAACACCATGAAATTAACAATTGGTGCTTTATTGAACCACACGAGCACAGGAAGAAATGAAAGAAAATTAGCTTGTTTCCAAAAACGCCTTCATGTGGTTGGACCAAGTGCAGAATCTTTGCTTCGGAAACCAGCGCACGCCTCGCCATGGTGCTTGCACAACTTTCCTCCGCATCCTCTAAAAGTCACTTGCGATTTAAGACTCCAAAGCTTGAAGTTCGTAAACATCCACAGAGATGCATACTGCCGATGCGTCTCGACTTAAACCTTCAGAGCAGCGAGTGTGCCAAAACTCTTGTTAAACAAGTCCATGCTGGAGAAACCAAATATAGCTGCATAAAACAGTCACACATAAATCACTTGGAGAAAAACTAAAGCACTCGGATAGGGGTGCCAATTCATACACCAACCGAAACAAAGCAGCAACTAAATGATACTTTAATTATATTATCGTCAAAGCAGAAATGTTATGACCGCAGACCACGGCACGGTACATCTCTTTATTTAGCCACAATAGCAGCCCCTTTTGTTCACTTGTTTTCACGTACCTCTGTTGGGCGTTGTACTTTAATAGGAAAAAAATAAATGCTGTAGATTTTGTGACAGTACACCGCATGTACCGGGACTGTTTTCGTTGAGTGGGTCGCAAATACCGCAGCTGGAGTCATGCCAGGTCGGGTCTCAATGTTGAAAAGTCAGTAAAGATCATGAAGTATATTTTGACGGTAGGGTGGGTAGCGTGTCTTGTTGACACAGGTTCAGAGACGTCCATCAGTGATTCATCTAAAGAGAGAGGCATAATAGAATGCCGTAAATAAAATTCCTGTGAAATCCCGATGGCTTTCATCTCCGGATTCTGTGCTTGGTAATTGTTCGTTTTCACAAACTTCTCCTGTTGTTTTGACATGAGAATAATGCATGTTTGAGGTGAAAGTTAGAGCCACAACCTGCTGACTGCTACACATGACTGAAGTAGATTGTGCGGATGTCAAACGTCATAAACTGTTTACGGGAATAAACATATGCAGATGCTTCTGTTCCTCTTGTTAAAAACAGGCGTCTGGATGCCAACCTGATCATGGACGTCCCTGCCAGGACCTTCTCGGGCATGCGGTCCTTGCGGCACCTGTGGCTCGATGACAACGCCCTGACGGAGATCCCAGTGAGCGCGCTCAACGACCTCTCATCGCTGCAGGCCATGACCCTTGCCCTAAATCGCATCACCCATATCCCAGACTTCGCCTTTAAGAACCTCTCCAACCTGGTTGTGCTGTACGTATTTTAGTTGTGATTTATTGTCTGACACAAACGGTTGATTGGGCTGCAGGACCAGATGTAAATCCAAGAGTACTTCCTGAGTAAACCAGACTAGCCAGTGTGGATGTGTTAGCATGAGTGAATGATGATAGGAATGCAACAAGGAAGTCGAAACCACAGGAATCCAAACCTCTTTGAATTACAAAGCAGTAATATGATATTGGATTAAGTTTACATCACCCGCCACCGGTTTACATTAATTTATAGCGCAGGTGTAATTTCTGCCATTTGTTCTGATGTTTACCGTGATCCTAATGAATGTTTGCACATTCAGGCATCTTCATAACAACATGATCCAGACTCTTGGACAGAACAGCTTTGAGGGACTGCACAGCCTAGAGACTCTGTAAGTAAGACCGTTCATGACAGATATAAACAACATAAAAGCACTTCCTGTTTTTAACGCAAACACTCTCTGGTCTGTTATTTGGTTTTGGCATCTTTATTGAATCATTATGGAAGAGCTTGTGCCTATAAATTCAAACCAAAATTACTACCAAACTTGACTTCTGATAAGTGGTTTAGGTTTGCATGGACTATAAACAAAATCAATAACTCAGCTATTGAGATGTGAACTTTAATTGTAAGTGCCTTGTTTTCTCAAAAACACTCTTACGTCTAATTAAAATCAATGAATGTGCGGCAGACTTTCATTTTCTGTGGTGGAAATAACAAAAGTGTCCTGATGGTGACCTCAGAAGCACTCATACAGTACACGCATGATCGCTTGACTACATATAAGAGAAGCGTATTTACTGCTATAACGTTTCGGTGTCAGACAAACGGTTTGTTGCTAATACACGTACACATTTTGTAAGATCAAGGAGTCACTGATGCTGAGAACAACCTACTTGCAAAGCTACATTAAAAACTGTGTGCAAAAACAAAAGCTGTTTGATTTTATTTAATGGAGAAAGTTAATTGATAAATCCAATTTATGGCAATATTTTTGAAAACATCTTATATTAGGTTTACCCCAAAATAAAAATTCTGTCATCATTTATTCACCCTCTTGTAATTTCAAATGTGTATGACTTTCATTCTTCTGCAGAACGCAAAATTATTTTTAAAGACTGTTGGTAACTGAACAACAGTGGTACACATTGACTTGCATTGGTTTTGTGTCCATACAATAGAAGTGAATGGGTACTGCCATTGTTTGGTTACCAACATGCTTCAAAATATCTTCTTTTGTGTTTTGCAGGAGAAAGACATACAGATTTGAAATTACAAAATTGTCATATTATTTTATACATTTAAATAAAATCTTGATTAAAAGTGAAATACAGGCATTTATGAATTTATCATCTGGCTAAACTTTTACAATTTTAATATTACAGCTGGACACATTCTCTACTACATTTAGGCCGTATTATTATTATATATTATTATGCGGCACGGAGCATGGTACTTTAAAATGAAATGTTAAAGAGGTCCAATAAATACATGAGAAGCGCTATTAAAATTCATAAGAACGTTCTCAAAAGGGCCTAAGAACCACAGCCAACATATATTCACTAATGTATGAAAGACATTTCATAGGCCGTGCTATGAAGGCTTGGCTTTAAAAGAACTAGCATATGCTGAAGTCATGGTGGTCTCCAGGATATCGAGAGGTTCACACCTGCTTTTTAACGGCCTGCTGAAGTGTTAAAAATGACATTTTTCTCTTTACGAGAAAAAACGCTGAGCTGAACACTTAATTCGAGAGCAAATGTCAAGGAACCATGCGCTGAGACTCTCCCATGGGAATTGTACATCTTCATAGATTAAGCTTTTGAGGAAAGAATTGTTGCGGTGAGAAAATATTTGTCAGACTACATTCTACAAACTCCTGAAGTTTTTGTTTGAATGTTTTTGTATTTCTTCTGCAGAACACAAAAGAAGATATTTTGAAGAATGTTGGTAACCAAACAACATCGGACCCCATTGACTTTCATTGTATGAACACAAAACCACTAAGACATTTCTCAAAATATCCTCAGACGAAAGATTCATATACAGGTTTTGAAAGTCATGAGGGTGAATAAATGATGACAGAATTGTCATTTTCGGGCTAACTATCCCTTTAAACCTACACAACTAAATTTCTGGCTTTAAATGTAAAAAATAAGGCTTAAAACAATCACAAGTACTAAAGTACTTCCTTAACACATTATGTTAAAATAATTAAAAGCACTTATCCAGCAATATCTTAAAAGTGCAACTAAACACTCCAGATATTATCTGAATTTGCGGTTGCCAGATATTGTACTCTATGTAGGCATGTTGCATATTGAATGACATTTTAATTACCGTCACAAGGATGGCTAAGCAACATACTAATCCTCCTGAAGGCATGTAACACGACACACTGGAAGACATTCTGTCTCATAAATTCAGCTGTCTCAATCTAGCCGCACATGTGTTTTGTGTATGAGCTTCCCGCGTAGCTTCCTAAAACACACTTGCCATGTTGTTCTATGTTGTTCTATGTTTTTATTGATGCTCCCATAATCCCCATCACTGTAATTGTCATTAAAAACACATTCATACCCAGTTAGACAAATGCCCACCACAATGTGGTTTTGTCATGATGATTCAGCTTTCAAACAGAGCGCTGCGTGACTTTATAAATCGTAAATCAAGGTAATTGACGATTCCAACGTCCTCCTGTTCTAAACAATGAGGTCTTGTCAGGAAATGAAAAGCATTACTCTTCTGTGCCATATCAAAGTAAAATCTCCAAACAAGAGTGACGGATGTCGTAAACAAAAGTAGAATCTAGACGTCGCAGAACGATGGAGAGCGGCTCACCCACAGCAATGGTTTCTCCGCATGCACTCCGTTTTATTGGCCGTAAGTGTGAGTGGATTCTAGATTCCATGTAGTGTTTGACCAAAATTATTTAAACACTTACATGACTCACTAGAGGTGAACGAGATAATGACTTAAACGATGTCTGTTCACAGTCACATAATTTATCTAAATTGCTCATAAACCAGTTATGCAATCCTTTTGGTACAGTTGGTTTGGCTGTATTTGTTCTTGTGTGCGATTCTTTTCGACGTTCAATTAATTGTATCCCAGTTTAATGTGCAGAGACAGCTATAAGAGATAACTGCGAAAGTCGCCTCCAATTCATTGATTGATTCCTTCAAAACACGTTATATATTTTCGGCCACTCACAAGGTTATTTTAGTTTAATACAATAAAAATTTTGAAAACGATTCTGTTTATTGAAATCAAATAAAATATTGACCTAAACATTATTGGAAAAACTTAAACTAAATAAAAAATAAAATGTTGCCTCAAAAAATAAAATGAAATAATTTTAAAGCACTAAAATTATAATAATAAACAAAAACTTAAATAAAACAAAAAAAATGTATTAATCATAATTAGCAACATACGTAAAAAAATAACAAATACATTATAAAATGACAAAAGCATACACCAAAATTGCTAAAACTTTGACTAAAATTAATATAAAAACAAAAAAATTTAAAATAAAAGCTAACTTAAAATATTAATAAAACTACAATCAAAGCTATAACTATGGACCACAACACATATGCACTTACTGCACTTACATTTTTCTTTGGTAAAAATGTGTGCTTGTGTGTGTGTTTCACTCACTTTTCTGACGAGCGTGACTGACGCGCTCCAATCCTATCTCATTTCTGTTCGCCTTCAGTGTTCTTAAAAGCATTTGCAGTAGGCTACATTCATAGATGAAAGTGCCGTTATGAACTGAAGCTTTGGAAACAAAACTAACGGTTCGAAAACATATAAAAGTGACGCGAGCAAGTTATGCATTTTGCCGTCGGACCCAAAAATAATAATATGAACGCAGTCCAGCGGGGGCAGGGGGAGGGGGGAGCAATCGAACTAGGGGTGGGACCAGGCAATTGAACTACGTATATGTAGGTACGTATAACCATTTATTTTCTATTATTATTAATTAATATTAATATGTTATTGTATATTAATTTTATTAAATTACATTAAAACTACTTCATAGTTTTTTTATTTTTGCGAAGGTCTACCGGAAGTTAAGTTTGGGCCACATAATGTTTATGTTGTTGCTGCTGAAACTGTTTCTATGCAATATTTATATAACGTACTTTGTGTGATTGTACTGTATGTATATGAGTCCAGACAGAGGGGATCCTCAAATATATTTATTGTTCCGAGGGGTAAACATTGTAGGAAGTTTGAAACACTGACTTATCTTTTGGGCAATTCCAGCATTATGGTCAATGTGACATTTTATGTCAAAACATGAAATCTAAATTCTCAGAGAATGTATTTACTACCAATATATTAAACCATCTGTTTATATTTTACTAAACCCCTGATGATAGAGTCAAGACATCAGAAAAATATCAGCCTATACACAAGTTTTCTATTTTTAAGGAGATAAAAATTCATGAGTTATGGATGTGACAAAAAAGGACGCAATTTTTTGAGAGACGACGTAGGATTGTTGTGAAGTAAAATGTACAAACCAAAAGCAATAAAACCCAACAAATGGAAAAGGGATGGCTCTTTATAGAACATCAATTTATTTTCATTTTCATGTGCCCATTTATGAGGAATATGGACTGTTATTAATGTTCAAATTAATTTACCTAACTACGGAAAACTATGTGTTAAAAATGCTCTGAAAACTTTAAGAATGAAAGCTTTGGTTAAAACGCAATTTTAAGGTTTACATTGGCATAGAATCGTCTTAAAGATGGGATAACACACGCAGTTTCTGCCAATCTCATATTAATCTTGATTACCTATATAGTAGTACTGCAATTTTGTATCTTCGAAGAGTATTTAGTTTGATCAAAATTTTAAATGAGAGATACAGATGTATGATTATTTCTGGAAAAAGATGAGCTGCTGGAGGCCGGCAGGGGGACGGAACAACAGCAGGAGCATACAATTCATCATCGCATTATCCCTTATTATGATACGATTCAATTGCCAACAAAACACAGACATTTGACTTAGTTTGACTTACCGCATGCAGTTCATGTCTGGCATCTTTTAGCGCTGGGACCACACTATCTATCAGTTTCAAACAATTGCCAAATCCAGCGTTATATCCACAGTTTATATAACATTAATCACTGAAATACCATGAACAAACAAACACACCTCAACTTCTCTCACTATAGCAAGAGCAACAAGCTGCAGCTGCAGGCCCAGCGCAGCCAATCTTGACGCAACGCAGCCAATCTTGATAAGCGGGTCTATCTATCACTCCTCGGTTAGCGCGTGGGTGGGCTATTTCTTTCACCTTGCCGTGGGCGTGCTTTTCCGGGAGAATTGCCCAATAAAATAAATAGGATCCATGTTACGAAACAGGGATCCAGACTTATAAAAAACTTTCCAAAACAAGTTGGAGTGCTGGGGGAGTGTATCAAGCACAGAATTACTATGTCATACGTCCAACTCGTTTTTTAACAAGTTGACCATGTTAAGCATGAGAAACCAGCACGTTTAACAGTGTAAAGAAGTCAGAATGCATGACATAGCATGTTATCCCACCTTTAACAATCGCAGACAAAACCCACTCAAAATCATTGAGAATTACATTTAGTGGTTGCAAAGAAATTACACACAGATTTAGGTAAATCATTAAAAACCCAGCTTTTCTTATTTTTACCTGAAGCCAAAATCACATAACACTCTTGTGCAACAAACACACTCATGTACACACAGACACGCACACTCACAGGTTGGAATTAAGAGCTTCGCCCATTCTGGATGGCGGCCAACACTGGTCCACCCCTATTCACCAAGCTCACTTCAAACACGATGGCCACCTGCCAAAAAACTTTTTTCCGCTGTAAAAGAAATTAAGAGTAAAATATATAAACATTTGGACTGTTTTGAAAACTTACACTTAACACTTAGGGATAAGACGTGTAATTATGATATGATGAGGCACATTCAGAGTTGTGTGTCTTGGAACGCTGGGGACCGCATACAACTAAAACCCGGGCCTTGAGGAGGCAATACCGGGCCAACGGCATCTATTTACCCTGCTTTCAGTTGACTTAACTGGTCACAAGGGAGGTTTTTGGGGAAAGAAGACTACTGTTCGATCATAGGATTTTCCCAATACGTTTTCTTTGAAAAGCTCTAGTAAAATTCGAGATGAAAAGCAAATTTAAAATCTAAGAAAAACAGTCTCTGGGACGCGGGCGAGGGCCATAAACACATTGTTCTTGCACCTGTGTGTAAGGCCACTCGCCCTTAGCAACCACCCGTGTTTTGGTTCAAGCGCGTTTTTTTGGACGCAGGTTAAAAAAAAGCCCTAGAAGGCTAATGAAATGCATACAACAAAAACAATGAATGCATAGGAGAGGTCACATCATGTCAGATTAGTTTGGAACAGCTGTCTCGGTCTCTAAGGACGACCAACACGGAAAACCCGCAAGGTCAAGGGGAAGGATTTTGACTGATTGGAACCACAGTTTCTCCTAAGTGTTTGCTTATGTTACTGACACATAGCATGAAAGATCAAATTAAAATGGCCAAAACAGTTGGCCTAATATGCGACACGATGGCTAATTGTTGTTCGAAAGGTGTCATAATATATCTACGAATATTTATGCATAATGCAAATAATTATCATATTCAAAATGCTTTATCTTAAATGTCCTCCAGGTTTCCTTGTGTTCCTCAAACTTCTGCTCTTATGGTGATTGTTATCTACCTTTCGTCCCTAGGGAACTGAATTTCAACGACCTTCAAGAGTTCCCCATGGCTATTCGCACACTTGCCAAGCTTCAGGAACTGTAAGTAACCGAGACTAAACCGCCCGGCATACATGTGTCAATGTGCTTCCTTTTAAGTGGATCGCATGGCCTGGCCTCTCCCGCCCCTTGTAAATCCCGGATAGATCCCAGAATGTGGTTCTCAAGCACAATCTCCCGCAAAAAAAGCAGATGCTCGCAGATGAACACTTGAGTCGTTCCTTCTCAAGTATCCTAAAGGTTTTTTTTGCCTGTGGGATTGCCTCACAACAGGTGTTTCTGGAAGACACAAAGGGTGTTTACATCGGCAAACTCGAACTGACGTAGCCAAATGGCTCACATGTGTGCTTAAAGCAGAATTCAGAGCTTTTGCTGAAACAAAACAATCGTCCAAGCTGGCGAATTCCTTTTCTGGACCCCAGAAAGACCTTTGAACCTTGTTTACGTAACACGGTTAATATTTAGTGATTAGAATTTGCAGGTAACACGTGTGTTATAAATTAACTTGAGCATGTTTTCGTCACAGCGACAGCAGACGATGACGAATTATAAGCTTTCGCAGTGGCTGAAAATGTTCGTACAGAACAGATGCACTTAGCAAAAACAATCAAGAAAGCTGGTCTGTAGTGTTCAGGTGTGCAGATGGTCATGTTCTGATTCTGTATGCATCTTCCAGGGGTTTCCACAACAACAACATCAAGGCCATTCCTGAGAGAGCGTTTGTCGGGAACCCACTTCTGCAGACCATGTGAGTGTCTTGTCGCAAGAAGCCAAAACTCCACGTGCGGTTCGCCATAAATAACTTTCTGTGTTGACATAACATGCCTGAGTACGTGGTTTGTTTATGGAAATTGAAAAACTGTATATGAAATATATGACTGGCGTATCAAACTGTCAAACCTCTGTCAAAACAATCATCCTTCAGGAGGTAATTTGACAAGTAAATGTTACTTTTTGTCTTTAATTGGCAACAGTGTTACTAGATGCGTAAATCTAGATTTAGACTATTTCTATCAGCATTAAAGGTCCAGTGTGTCATTTTTTGGAGGTTCTATTGACAGAAATGCAATATAATATACATAACTATGTCGTCAGAGGTGTATAAAGAATGAAGCGTTATGTTTTTATTAACTTGGAATGAGCTATTTATATCTACATACACCACGGGTCCCCTTACATGGAATTGACCGTGTTGTTTCTACAGTAGCCCTAAATGGACAAACTGCTCTACAGAGCGCATTTCGTAAATACATGATCTCATTCGGCAAACAAGTGAAAACGTGACGACATCATAGTCTTGTGTCAGCCACCGTAGTGCTTCGAAACGGAGGGGTGGAGTGAGCCATTGGTTGCAATTCGCAACCTCACCGCTAGATGTCGCTAAAATTCATACAATAGACCTTTAAAGCTGCACTCCCCAACTTTTGCCTCTGTATCGCCATCTCTGTTTGAAATATAAAATTGCAGGTTACTTATGTATCTTTACCATGAAAGTCAAATGAGTTAAAGTTAAATCATGTCATATATAATGATAATAATAATTTATAATAATGATAAAATGTACAGTTTATTTAATCAACTGTTAAAAAGGTTTTTTTATCTCAGAATGTTTGAAGTTCAACAGAAATGCAAGTTTAATAGGATAACCCCATTTCACTTATTTTTCTTCTCTTTTCAGTCATTTCTACGAGAATCCCATTCAGTTTGTTGGCAGATCAGCATTCCAGTTCTTGCCAAAGTTACACACGCTGTAAGTAGCTACACTTTAATGTCTGAAATGATAATGTACACATGTACAATTAAACAGTTTGAACAGTAAACTGTTTCACTCCCAATAAAGCGCCTTCAAAGTACCGGTTGGCGAATGTTTATAATTTCTATTTCATCATTGACTTTCATTTTGATGAACACTGTAATCTTGCTCACATCTTGCCATCACTTCTCACATCGAAAAACATTAAACTAGTCATTTGTCTCCAAAAAACAGCACGTTTCAATTATAACCTCATAAACGTCAGAATATGAGATTTAACTTTTCATGAAAGCCCTGAAAAGTCATTTATCATTCTCTAATTACATAGATGATGCATGAGATTGTTCTGAGAGTCTATCCAGCGTTCATTATTTGGATATAAACTCTACCATCCGTAGGGCTGATGCTGTTGTTTTTGGACAGTGCCGCGAGCGCAATCAAAATGACCGAATCTTCCGGGGTTAATGTTTACTCTAGATTACGACAATCCGAGTGTGTGTGGTAACAGAAGACATTTCCTTGTGGTTTCCCTGGAAGACATCTTCATTAGCAGAAAGATCCTCTCTAATGAGTTATATCTAATCTCGTTTTAGCTCTTTGAACGGAGCCACCGAGATCCGACAGTTTCCAGATTTGAAAGGAACCACCAGCCTGCAAATTCTGTGAGTCTGAGATCAAATATCTCCATTTCACCCAGGATCAGTTTCACTTGAGAGACTGAGAAGTTCTTCCCACCATTGAGGACCATGAAATGACGGTTGACGAAACAGAAATGCGTTCACTGGTCTCTCATGTTTCTTGCTGGCTAGTTTTATTATTTTACGCGGTTTAAAATGATGCCTGAGCATCTGTCTGACGTCATTATCGACACCTTTTTTTATTGGTTAAACTGCTATGCTATTATTTTGTCAGTGGAATACAAAAGGATTTGAACTTATGTACTGTCGTTTATAATAATCATGTAGGTTCTGACAGGCAGCCACTAAAAGTAAATACAATGTTTGTGTTCCATAACAAAAAAAATAAACTTGAATTTTTTCTATTAAAATGTATTATAGTTTATTTTATTGAACCATTAAACAGAGATAATCTAATAAATGTTCAGGATTATAGACAAAACATCTAACACGGTCCAGAAAAGTAAATGTTTCAGCATTGTCACACTGCAAAAAGTCAATATCTTTGTCCTGCTTTCCTGTAAATAATATGTAAACATTAAAAAGAGACATTCACCCGACAAGCAGAATTGCTTTAGACAAGAAGAAAATATACCTTAAATATATATTTTTTCTCGCTGGCAGCACTTTCACTTGCTTAAAGTGTAGAACTTACTAAATTTACTTCATTATTTACAGACAGACACTTTTATCTGATGTATTTGTTTTACGGAGATTGTCGGCCTCCTTAAATGCACACGTATGCAGACTGTAAGTAAACTCTCCTACTCTTTGATATTCCCGCAGCACGCTGACCCGAGCTGGACTGACCGGCCTGCCACATGATCTCTGCCACCTGCTGCCTAAATTAAGAGTTCTGTGAGTTTACAAATACACACCTGTAGCACACAAACGCATCATTACAATCACACGTCTACATGATTCCTAAAGATCCAGGCTGGAAAAGAGAGTTCAAATTTACCCTGACCGATTTAATGTAAGAGCTGTACCCATTCAGATCTATTGTACAGACACAAAACCAATGAAAGTCAATGGGTACCGCCGTTGTTCGGTTACCAACATTCTCCAAAATGTTTTTCTTTTGTGTTCTGCATTAGAACAGGTTTGAAATGACAAGAGGGTGAAGAAACCATTACAGAATTTTCAGTTTCGGGTGAACTATCTCTTAAACATACGAGATATCACATAATAAATTAATCATATATATTATTAATATGTGTGTATACAGTATACAGATGTTACCATGGGTATTTGATGTACAGTATGTTATAAACTTTTATCTTTTTTTTCGTATAGAGGAAGTATATATGTGATAATATATATTGCCTTATATAACATATATGGCAATACCATTCACAACATAGGGACATTATATGTCATATATTACTTTTCCACATGGGTACACCATGATTCATATATTTGATGATAGACTCTACTACTTTGTCAGGCATTACGAATTAGAAATAAAACCAAGTGTTATCAGCCAATGCGCTGACAGATACTTTTGAAAGCTCGATATTCATAATATGTAAATACTGGTGTCTAAAATCACTATTATTTAAAGCAATCATCCTCATGTCATGTAAATATAACTCTAATTTCTGTGTCTTACAGCGAGCTGTCTCATAACGTCATCGAAGAGCTGCCGAGCTTTTACCACTGCGCCTCTCTACAGGAGATGTGAGTTTTTTCAATACCAGCACATATCTTTGAACGGCCCCCAAAACCCCCCACAGTAGAACAAATTTGACAAATGATGGTCGTTAATGTGGCAATCCATCAGTGTCCACATTTTGGATGCTTTCGAGCATGTTCACGGTCACCATGTGTGATGTCTGCATATACAGTATGTGTATGTCTGGCACAACGTGTGTGTGTGATCATGGTAATAGCATTTTTTTGTTGTTTTGACTCGGCAGAGGCCTGCAGCACAATCTGATCAGACAGATTGAGATGAACACATTCCAACAACTCAACTCTCTGCGCTCTCTGTGAGTACTGCACACGATCTGTCCTTTCTGTAACCTCTTGCACACCACAGCTTGTTTGATACTGTCATTTAAGTTGAAAAAAATATTGTGGGTGATACAAGTTTTTATTTCCAACTTCATTTTGTGGCTAATGATGTTTAATCAGAAAAATGCAGTTTTTTTTCATTTGTGAGTAACAAGTGTCATAGCATAGAACTGATCAACAGCATCGAAATGAATTGGTCAAAAGAGCCAGCATGCCCATCAATACCTCCCCCTACAGGCCAGAAACTTCAAAAAAATATTCACTTAACATCTGATTTACATTCTGAGCAAGTGTCATGGTTGTAAAAAGAATGTTAAAAATAACATTTATATTTGTATTTTAAATGCACTTATGGATTTATTTTTCTAACGTCATTTAAAGAAATGAAATAAAATAATGTTATTATTCACATTGTAAAAGCAATCAAATCAAATCCCTTCACAAACTGAATAGTCAAAATGTGCTTTTTATAATTTGTCTTGCTTAAAATAAAATACAATACAACTTAATATAAAATTGAGCAAAACAAAGTCAATTCAAGCAAAAAATTGAATGAATAGCCTATATTAATTAGGCCTATAACTGACTGCTAAAAGAATGTAATGTAAGTTACTCTGTACCAAAAACATGACCCAATAAAACAATTCAAAAGGAACGAAGAATATGGTCGGACCGCGGAGTCGAACTCCTGTCTTTAAAAGCAAGACTGTGCTGCTGATGCGAACGCGGTCCACTGCGCCAACGAGGCTGACACCTCACAAACATGAACGTACACAGAGTCATGAACGTACACACTCTCAAAAAGATGCCGTTTGTGCACCTATGATTAACGAAAAGGAGGAAAAACATGCCCAATGGAAAAATATCACATAATGAAAGTCTAAACATGATTCGCAATAAATTTAAAAACAGGAAACGTTATTCAGATCCACATTCTACTACACAGGTTTTCTGTTAATTGGAGGGGCTGGACTGTGTAGAAAAGGCGCTGCTGATTTTAATATTATAGAAAACGCCACATTTTACTGCGTCTTTGATACACGGAAGCGCCGTCTGCATGACCTGCCTTCCGTTTCCATCATACACCTTCCGTTTTCACTATACTCTCTCACACATACATACATTCTTCTCTTACATACATATATTTTTTTCAGACATACATATATTTTCTTATTACATACATTTATAATTTTTAATACTAAATGTATACTTTGAATACGTTTACATAAGAGCAAAATGTAAAAATGTGTGCGTAAAAATATATGAATATAAGAGAAAAACGTTAGAATGTGCGCGTTAAAATGTGTGAGAGTAGATATGTATGTGCGCAAAAGGAAAATGTGAGTGTGTGAGAGGAAAAAATTTATAAATGTGAGCGTTAAAATGTGTGAATGTGAGAATAGGTATGTATGTGCGCGAAAGGAGAATGTGAGTGTGTGCGAGTGAATGAATTTTGGCTTGGACGGCCCCTCATACGCACACGTCTCTCTCTCTCTCTCTCTCTCTCTCTCTCTCTCTCTCTCTGCGCTGGTTGCTGCTTGATCATATCACGAGTCATGTTCGGTAAAATTTATTCGGCCATTTCACATATTCGGCAGAACAACGAACTTGCGTTTTTTGCTATTTTCGGCCGAACATTTTCGGTGGCCGAACATTCGTACATTTAGCATCCCTAAAATAAACACACTTTGAAAAATGTCTGTAAAAAAGTTATAAAAGCATTCACTATATGCAAAATTATAGATGCATTGGCCATATAAAATATATTTTGATGTCTTTAAAATCAAAATATATTTGATGTCTTGATCAACATTTTCACAGTCAAACCTTCTGTTTGACACAAACTGTGTATCTGACATAAAGAAGAGTGTAGGTATGTAGATAAATGAATGATTTCTTATTACAGGGATCTCAGTTGGAACAGGATTGAAATCATCCACCCTGATGCCTTTTCCTCTCTGCAGTCTCTTGTTAAACTGTAAGTATAAAAACCAATGCCCCAAACGGGCACCTGTGCCACCCAAGATAAACATGACACACAGACCCCTGATGTCTGTCAAAAAAACTGACTAGACCTTCTCCTTTGCACAAATGCAGAGATTCATTGACCTGCACTTCAGAGTTTCTGGCATTTTTGTGATGCTACAGTTGGCTCGATGTGAAAAGACTGTGGTTGTAATCACGGCGAAAGGATTCGTGCATTGGTGAAAACTTGCGTCGTCAGTCACAGGCTATTAAACACAACCAGCATTATGTGAAGAATGTGATGATTGAATGAGTGTTAAAAATTGACAGATGATGCATTTGTGAAGCACTGGATAAGGATATGCGGGTAGTGCAAAGGTATAAGCTATTATAAATTATTCTGATGTAATGTTTTCACTATCGACGAAGCATTTGGACATTATAAACACTGTTAGGGGAGGAGGTAAAGCCAGAAACAGTTTTTGTCTGCAGAACTTGTAATGTTCTGGGTTTGATACAAGCATCTGTGACCACAAAATAATTTCGACTCGTCCTGTAGCTTGTGAAAACAAGCAAAAATAATGTCCTTCGGTTATCAACAGCATGTTTGTGTCAAACAATCCTTTAAGTTTTATGTGAACTGGCATACTTTGGCATTCAGCAGGGTCAAACGCTCAAGCCTTGTGCCCCAAACATGTCAATGTCGCTTTAAATAAAACATTCTTCTATCTGCCAAATTATTTTCAAGTAAAAGCACAAACACACTTTTTAAACAAAACATGTCACAAGTTTGGCATTATGGCATTATAGTATATTATAAAATAATGATTTTCTGAACAATGATAAAAATGAACATATTTTGGACTTTTTCTGGTTGTCAAACGTTCATGGAAATGGGCACAAGTATAAAGATAACAACAGCCACAGAAAAAAATAAGAGACCATTTCAGAGACTGTTTTTCTGATTTTTAAATGTACTATTTATAGGTATGTGTTTAGGTAAAATGATGTTTTTTTTTTTGTTCATTCTGTGAACTACTAACAATATTTCTCCCAAATTATAAATAAAAATAGTGTTTCTAGTTGCATTTATTTGCAGAAATGAAAACTGGAGAAACAGGTCACAATAACAGAAAAGATGCTCTGTATTTTTTCAGACCTCAAATACTGCAAATAAAACAATTTCACATTCATTTTTAAGCAACACAACCTATTAGAATCTAATCAAACAGTCAATAACGTTATGTTTATTCTAAGATTGCGCACTGCAGTTTCACTTTTTTTTTTTGAGTTCTTTAAATTTGAATGGATTTCATTTGGCTTTCAATGATTTTTTTTCATTCTTTAGGTCAAGAAAAGCTCTTAAAGTGAACACAACAATATTGTTGCTCTGTATCATTGTTTTTGTAGTTGTGGTGAGGACACCGCTATCCTCTTAAATTTTGAACAATTTTTTAAACTTTACAGTTTTTCTGGCCTTTAATGTAATGAGCTGGCATTACTCTGCAGTACCTTGTGTGCAGATACAAAAAACTGCTTACAAGTTAGTTGTGAGAAGTCTAGTTTCTTTTGTTAGCAGATCCTATTTTTAATGTTTTATTTTTTAAATATATCATTTTTTCCTAATAAAATGACATTCATATATCAAAGTGTATCAAAATGTTTTCTTAACTACATACACATTTTTAATCAGATCTGGTATAGATTGGGGTGTCACAATGTAATGGTATTGACAATAACAGTCGTATTAATAACCATTAAAAACAACAACAACAGAGCTCCGTCTGAAACTTCTGTACTCATCATCCATCAAGACTGTGATTGACAGGGACCTGAATCTCTCTTCTCTCTAACCAGGGACCTGACCGGGAACAGGTTAAGCAGTCTGCCACTAGCCGGATTATCCAGCCTCACTCATCTTAAGCTGAAGAACAACATGGCCCTCTCTCGTTCTTTCAGAGAGGAGGACTTCCCCAACATAAGGTACATTTGTAGTAACCTCAAAAACGTCAATCAGCTCTCCTACAAGAGATTAGCCCGACTTTCATGTTAAACCATCAAAGAAACTTCACAAGTATCTGTGGTTATTATTTCCCACAATGCAAACGCCTTGAGTAGTCTAAAAACGCATGAATTTTATTCGGTTTTCCAAGATACGACCCCCTGTTTATAAAATTGACAGCTTCAAGATACTAACAGTGGAACAATCTGTGGCCCTGGGAACTTTCCATTTATTGATACGAGTAAAAAATGTCTGCAATTTATCTAAAAACGGATCATTTTAAGCTATATTCTCAACACAGTCTCTTAATAAATACCACCCTTATTCTTCAGCTGCTCAGGGCTATGGAAACGCTCCAAGACTTCATCCTTGGAACCATTTTGCACCTAAAAAATGGTAGATTTACGTTTTACCATTTCCAGAAAACCAACTGAACTGATTCAAATGAAAATCAAATCACAGCATTTGAAATCATTTTGGAGGTTAGATGCACTGGTTATGTACTGAACGGGTCATTTGCAGATTGATGAATCGTTCTTTCTTGGAACTTTCCTTCCTGAATTTGGATCTTTTATTGTTTTCATATTTCCTTAAACTGATTCAATATGTCTGTTTTGTGCTGTCTTTTATTTGTATATTCATAATGTTCAAAGTTCTTAAAGGGGTAGTTCACCCAAAAATGGATGAACACAGAGAAAGATATTTGGACGAATGCTTGTTACCAAACAGTTCTTGGACCCCATTGACTACCTTAGTAGGAAAAATGACAATGGTAGTCAAAAGTGCACCAGAACTGTTTGCGTTCCTACATTCTTCAAAATATCTTCTTTTGTGTTCAACAGAACAAAAAAAATAATGTAATTTTTCCTACTATGGTAGTCAATGGGGTCCAAGATATGTTTGGTTGTAAGCATTCTTCCAGATATATTTCTCTGTGTTCGTCAGTACAAAAAAATTACACAGATTTGGAACAACTCAAACGTGAGTAAATGACGATATTTTTGGGTGAACTATCCCTTTAATAACTTTGCTGGCACAGCAGACAAAATATCTCGTGCCTACTGCAATTTTATTGTCTGTGACAGGAATTCCTAAACACATATGTTCCAACCTTTTAATAAATATATGAGATACTCGTTTTTTATTTATTATTTTATATACAGCTGCGCATTGTAAAATTCCTTATTCATTAAGAATAAATGGAACTCGCGGCTGATACGTTCTTTCCTTGTTTTTCCCTATTAGTATTACCAGTCCTGTTGTTTTGTCATGACTCTGAATGTTCTCCGTCATCTCTGTTGAAACAGGGTCATTGAGATGCCATATGCCTACCAGTGCTGTGTGTTTGGAGCCTGTAACAGCTACAGAACAGCCAGTCAAGGAGAAGAGCAGATGGGTAGTGATGAAGAAGACCTACAGAAGAAAGCCTTGTCTCTGTTCCCTATTCACACGGAGAACAACTGTAAGCTCTAACTTTACTACTGTAAAAACTTTACTACCTCTCATGTAGTATACAGCAATGTGGGTTTAACAAGTAGCAGAGCATTACTGTTTCTGGCATGATAGAAAATATGAATAGAGACGATCCTTAAAGGAACATTTCACCCCAAAATGAAAATTCTGTCATCATTTACTCAACCTCAAGTTGTTCCAAATCTGTTTCTTTGTTTTGATGAATAAAGAGAAAGATATTTGGAAGAATGTTTGTAACCAAACAGTTCTAGGCCACCATGGACTACCATAGAAAAAATAAAATCGCCAGTGTTAAAAAGTGTCAAATTAACTCTCAGTGTTTATATAATCCACACTTTGAGAGTGTGGATTATATATACACTGTGGGTGTTAATTTGACTTTTTTCAACACTGGCGATTTTACTCTGTAGTCAGTGGTGACCCAGTACTGTTTGCTTTCCTACATTCTTCAAAATATCTTCGTTTGTGTTCAACAGAACAAAGACGTTCATGAAGTAATTTTTCCTACTATGGTAGTCAGTGGTGGCCAAGAACTGTTTGGTTACCAAACTGTTTCAGTTTCCAAACCAATACTGTACTATATCGATATCAAGTCACACGTTTATACAGTAAACCTGTTTACTGTCCCTGTAGACAAAAATAAAGACAATCACCTGACACAAACATGTTCTCATATGAAAGGAGCGCAAAAACATCACTTACTAGTTTCCACACTAAACATCTGAAATGAGAGTGTCTATTTATATCTGCTCTCTTCCATCTGCCAGTCTCTTCATCTTTAATTATTACACAACATGTCAGGGCCGTACAGTAACCGCAGGTATTTGACGGATTAAATAAGTGTCTCTTTTCTCCGTGCATTCCTCGGTGTGATTTGATCAAGCTTCTGACTTGAAAGGACTCTTTCGTAATTACACTCAATGGGAATAAACATTGTAATACCAGTCGGCTTATCGTAAAATAACAAAACCAGAGCGTAAACAAAGCATCGTGATTGAGGTTAAATGCACAAAGGAGAAATGGAAAGTTGAGTTGTGAACGGTGTCGAGTGATCCTAAAGCCCTTGGATAAATTACTGTATGTCCCAATAGACTTGATGGCCAAGAGATGATGTATCTTCTGTCAGACTGAGCAAATTTTATCATTCACAAAGTGAATGGCGATCCCATTTATCATGTGCCATTTTCACTTACAGATGACCTGGACCTGGAGGAATTCCAGTTGGCTATTGAGGAGTCCAAACTACAAGCCAGCATACAGTGCACCCCTATCCCAGGTGTGAATTATTCGCTTGTAAATTAATTCATTCATAATCATTCATTCTGGCAAAGATAGAGATGAACTCTAGGTCAAGTCACACGAATGTTGATTCATAACAACCCTACTGCATTTACACAATGTAAATGTGCAATACCGGTCAAAAGTTTGAAAACACTTGAGTGAAATGTTTCCCATTATCCTAAAAAGGTGTGTGCTATGCTTAAATGTCTGACAGACTAAACTATAGTTGTGCAAACATACTTTTTTCATTACAAACAACAATTTTCTTATCAATGTCTTTGACTTGGATGAATTTGACTGAACAATGAAAAAATAACAGCCAAAAAGAGCACAGAATAGATGGGAGCTACTTTAACATAGTTTCAAAAGCATCTCAGGGTGAGACCTTAAGAAGCTTCTTGATAAAATGACAAGAGAACATTTCTTCAAATCTACTAAAAGGTAGACAAAAGGTAACTATAGGGAAGATGATAAAATATAACTTAAACATAACCATTTTTTTAGTCACAACATCATTCTCATAGCTCTCTTTGTGTTATTCCACAGTTTTGATGAGCTTAGTATTTTCTCCTAAAATGCGGAAAAATATAAATATGTAAGTGACAGTGTTCTAAAACTTTTGACCAGTAGTTAGTGTATTTCCCCCAGTATTGTTTGTACTTTCAAATTTCTGGAATTCTCATTAAAAAAAGTTTCAAATATTGAATGAATTTGATTACATGTATACAATTTTAAACAACAGATCATCACAGTGAATTATTTCTCTTGTTGTGTGGTGTTAAAGGAGTAGTTCACTTAAAAATAAGCCCCCATTGACTTTCTATAGTTATTTTTATTCCTACTATGGAAAGTCAATGGGGGATTATTTTGAAGTGAACTACTCTAAGATGCATTGAGCCTCATTCATGAAAACAAGTTGATGTGTAAATTGCTTCCAGAACAAAACCGTCATATTCAATATAAAGTGAGGATTTATAGAAAATATTTTTAAAGACATTTTTGCTCCATGCATGAGGCTCAGACTTGGTGCAAACAAACCTTAAAGCAGCTGTCTGTAACTTTTCATGGTTAAAAATAAAGAGAAATCAATTAAGCAAATACATAAGCTGATACTGTATAATGTGCACAATTTGAGCTTTCGTGTACGATTTTGCAGGAAATGTCAGTAACCTGTAAAGTATGTGAAGTTACCTGCAATTTTATCTTTGAACAGAGAGGGCGATATAGGGGCAAAGCTTACAGATTGCAGCTTTAAGGTTATGTTTTTTTATCTAGTTAAATTAAAAAAATGTTCCTCCATGCCCTCCAGGTCCATTTAAGCCATGTGACAACCTGTTTGATAGTTGGGTGGTACGCCTTGGGATGTGGCTCATCTCTCTGGTCTCGCTGATGGGCAACAGTTTTCTCCTCGTGACGGTGTTTGCCTCCCCCAGCTATCTCTCACCCGTCAAGTTTATTATCGGCAGCATCAGTAGCACCAACCTGCTGACTGGCCTGTGCACCGGTACCCTGGCGCTAGTCGACGCTCAGACATTTGGCGAGTTCGCCCTGCACGGTGCTCAATGGGAAATGGGTGCCGGTTGCCAGGCAACAGGCTTCCTTTCAGTGCTGGCAGCTGAGGGCTCCATACTCTTCCTCACCCTAGCCGCGGTACAGTGTAGCGTGTCGGTATCTTGTGCCAGGGCCTATGGAAAGTCGCCTTCACTGGGAAGTGTGCGAGCCGCAGCGGTAGCATGTTTGGCACTTTCGCTGGCAGTTGCTGCTTTGCCCCTAATAGGGGTTGGGGAGTATGGGGCAACCCCGCTGTGCATGCCGTCACCGCTGCCAGACGGAGAGCCGTCGACGCTTGGGTTCATGGTTGCCTTGATCATGATGAACTCCCTCTGCTTCTTGGTGATCACTGGAACTTATATCAAATTGTACTGGGACCTGATGAAGGGTGACTTTGACAGCATTTGGGATTGCGCAATGGTCAAGCACGTGGCCTGGCTTATCTTCACCAACTGCCTGCTTTACTGCCCGGTGGCCTTCCTCACATTCTCCTCCCTTCTGGGACTCTTTCCAGTGATCGAGGAAGTTGTCAAATCAGTCGTCCTGGTGCTTCTGCCTCTCCCGGCCAGCATCAACCCTCTGCTCTACCTTCTCTTCAATCCACACTTCCGTGAAGACGCACGTCTCCTCCTGAACCGAGCTCATCTACGCCATGACCGCAACCTGGATTCCTTTGTGTCCGTTGACACGGAGAAGAGCTCGTATGACTCCACTCAAGCCCTGGTGTCCTTTGCTACAGAAGCAGATGCGGTGGCACCGACCCAAGAGACAGTCACTCCATTTTCTTGCCCACCCTCAGTGCCTCTCATCCCGTGCCTGCTGCAGATGAACCCCTCAACAGAGAGGGAGAGCGCTGGAGAAAACACGGTCAGGTCTACAGCAGGACTCAATGCAAGAGAGCAGGAATTTCTTAGAAAAAGTGGCCTGGCCACTCATAATGGAAAGGTCTTCTCGAGAGTCTACCATTCCCAGCTTCTCTCATCTCATTCTTAAGTCTTTTCCTGAGCTCTAAGGACTCTATACGTGCGAGAAATTTTGAGCCCAAGTATGGACCTATACGTGCGAGAAATTTTGAGCCCAAGTATGGACCTAGCCCTGTAACCATTACAGCTAATGAACAATAAACAAGGTTGAATTGGGGCAATATATACCTGTACTTACATGACATTCTGAAAAAATAAAACCTTTAAAGCTTATTGTGGGCCATATAATAAGTTAAGCAAAAAAACGACAAGCGCAAAAACAGCTTCATCTTGTATTTTTTTTATCTTTGTTTGTGTACAGAATAGAGATGAATCTTTAAGGGATGTTCTGGGATTAATGTACATTGAGCTTTATTGACAGTGTGGCATGCTGCGAATTTCCACAAAAACTAATTTGAACTTGTCCCTCAGTTTGTGAAAGCGTGTTCACAATAATACACTTACAACGGACCCTCATAAGGCAAAGCAACTGATGAAAACCTTTGAATGAACACCCTTTTTATAAGCAATTTAATCAAAATGTCAATTTTGCATGGTACATAATAGCGATGTGACACAACTATCTAGTTTTTCACATACAGGTGGACGTGCCATTTTTATTATTGCCTGTGTTAACAGCATGCCACTGATGCTGTCAACTAGCTTTTTAGGACCTGTGGCATTCCTTTATTTCAGGTAATACCACAGGTATGTTTGCTGATGTAGTGGGTGTTATGTATCTAAATATTTCAATGTGAAAAATGTTTCTACAAACTCACTTGTATGTACTCAAACTTTTATGCATTCATTTTCAAGTGTATATGTATCAAAATAATCTTTGCAATTCGTCAATTACTCTGGTCTGCCCTTTGGTGAACAAAACGCAAAAACCTAACATCCCCATGGCAAGAGAGAAATATTAGCCAAATAATGAAAACTCCATTATTTATTTACTCATGCCATTTTCTCATTTTCATAATACAAAACTGTAGTGTTTTGTTATCAAAACAGTTGATTTTACTACTTGTGCATTATATTCCGAAACATCTTAATTATTGTAACCGATAGTTACCTTCCAATGTTTGTGCCTTTAAACTGGATGTGTTGTTATTCAGGAAGTGAGCTATAAACCTGTCAACTAACATGCACAGCAGAATTCTCTTCAAACTCCTATTTCATGAAAACTGACCATACGTAGTTTATGCCTGTTAGTGCCCATTATAGGATTACTGAGAATATGGCAGTGGCATCGATTTATGTTGTAAAACCTCTTGCAATGCATGAAACAATTTTCAGTGTTTTATGCCCAATAATATGTTTTCAGTGAGCAATACTACATAGACATTGTGTTTTTACGTTAAGGCCCCATGATTAAGGAAGAGCAATAAAAATATGTCACTACTATATAAATGAAGATATTAAAAAATTGAGTGATTTGATTTGGTTGTAAAAAAAAAAAGGGGTTCTTTTACAGATTGTAAAGTAGGCTAGCTATTGTATTGTAAAATATAACTACCTCTGATCTGGCATGCTATTACCTTTTTTCTCCTGATTGATTTCTATTCCTTTTATATTAATTGTATATTAAAATGTATTATTTTATATTGGATTTTAAAGATCTTTGTACAACAGACACTATTCTGGATGTAAATATTTTCATATTTCTGTATACATGTGATGAAAGAATGATTTAATAAAGTTATTAGTTTCATAAATGTATGTCTGAAGGAATAGTGAATCGTTACTTGAGATGCAAATACATTTTATTACATTCATAACAACAATAAACAAACAAAACAGAACAGAAATACTTTTTGTATATAAACAATCATTACCAGCTATTGTAAAGTACACTACATACATACTTTCTTAGATTGCTCTAAATTCTCCTGTGCACTAAGTGCTTCTCTTTTGTGAGCAGTTTTCTTATTTTTATTCTCAAGAGAGCTCTTTTCTTCTGTCAGATTTCCCTTTAAAAACAAGAAAATTGTGCAATTAAAATGCGCTTAAAAGGAACAATGTCGCCCTCCATTGGTTGATATATGTAATTGCATATTATGTGACCCTGTGAAAACCCAGCAACTCACGTTTGTCTGATTTCCTGTTTTCTACATAAAAATCCTTTTGCATAATGTAGTGAAAATTTTACATAATGTAATTTTTACCTTGTTTTTCTGGATTGCATGTTCAGTTGTCCATTTCTTTGCCTTCTCAAGATACAGTGGTTTGTTGTATTTAAATTCAGAAGACTGGAATACATAAGACATGTCATTAACATCCCAAAGCGCAAAGCTAGAGCATGATCATGTGTCATGGAACTAAACTAAAGGGGGGTGCATTTCCCAAAAGCATTGTGAGCCAACTATGGTCGCAAGTTCCATCGATGTCAACAGTTTTTCCAAAACCACAGTGCCAATAAACATACGAAAAAAGAATTGAAAGTTACATCATTGTTTGGGAAACGAACCCCAGAAGAGCAAAAATGATTGATACTTCTAAACAGGTTTCAAATATGCCATTCACGGTAAGTCCACCCCAAACATATAGGTTGAGTCAAGGTTGTACAGTCAAACCTAAATTTATTCAGACACCATTAACATTTCTCACAGTTTATTCGCTATAATTTAGAAAATGATAATAAAACATGACAAGAACTTAAACTGTGTCAGAAGATTGCTCTGAAGAGAACTTTGATAGAAAGGTACAGTATGTAATGGATCAGGTTGAATAGATGTCAGCTGTTAAATTTAAGTACAATTATATAATACCAATTTAAAGCAACCAATAACTAAGCAATGCTTCTGATTTTGTTAAGTCTGTATGTGGTATAAAGAAAAAAACGCTTAAGGTCAAAGTGTCTGAATAACTTGGTCCCAAATTTATATCAATTTTACTGGTAGTCCACTTTATTAAGTATTTTTGGTTATAATATGTCACAGTTTACTTTATTTTACCATCCTCACTTTACAAAAATGAACTACAGCGTCCTGCACCCACTAGTAAAAAATATCAAAAACTATATCTGGTGTCTGAATAATTTTTGGTTTGACTATGTCGTGGCTATTCCAACACTGTGTTTACCTATTCACTCTTACAAATGATGGGAACATTGTGGGAAACCAAACTCACAATATCTGCCATGAGTGGGTCATCAGGGTTGGGTTCAGCCATGAGTAACTGTATGGAGGTCAGCACTGTTGAAATGTTGAGTGAGGGTCTCCAAGCTCCCTTATCAGAAAAGACATAGAAAATCTCAGCATGTTGGTCACATCACATATAAACTGTCAATACATGTATGATTCATGAAATAAAATTTAATAATGTTTTAGTAACATTATTTTTGCGTAGCATTCCTTCACCTGTTTATTATTATTATGAGTGTTTGCCATAAAAATGTCATAATGTAAAAAAATATACACACACTCACTGAAAACATGACTTAAAGCTACAAACTTTTCTATAGACTAAAGATAACATTTATCCGTTTCTTAGTGAGATTCAGCCAGGGGTGTAAAAAGTACACAAAAATTATACTTAAGTGAAAGTACAGATACTGAGAGAAAATGTTCCTAAATTAAAAGTCCAAGTATCTAGCCAAAAATGTACTTAAGTGAAAGTAAAAAAGTACTACATTAAATTGCAATTAAGTATTAAAAAAGTAAAAGTAACAGCAAGAATTAATCGATTCTTGTTCAAGCATTTATTCTTCCAATATTAAGTGAATGAACATTCAGTGGAAGACAGAGGATATATTTCATCTTGTACGAATCCTTACCAACACAACTAAAGGAAAATAACTTGCTAAGATATGATGGGGTGTATCTCGATCAGCTCTTGTTCAGTAGTCAGTGCACTGATCAGACAGTCGGGTCATTTTAAGGGCTGTTTAATTTGTTTCCTAAAAATTCCCACAAAGCAACTAAAAAACCAGGCGTGTCAGTGCTCCTTATGTTCCCTTACTGGAAATCGTGTGACAATTTGTTTACTGGAAAACACGAAAAACATAAACAAAATGAAACGCAGTAAACTTTTGAAAAGACAAATGCTTATTTTCTTTTGTGTATAAACACACATTGCTATACAGGCAGGGGATATAATCTACTTAACATTTAAATGTAATATTAGACCAAATGTATGCACTGATATGCAGCTAAGGAGGCTAAAGCTTTTATTACCATACCCAGCTAGCACAGGTACGTCTGTAAGACGTTTGCTAAAGATCTGGAAAACATCTGTCGTGTAAGAACATCTGCTAAACTATAGATTAGAATAAGCAGTTTTACATCAATTCTAAATCATAAACATCTTACAGACATCTTCTAGTATTGCAGATGAGCAAACTATGTCTTGCAGATGTAAATGCAGACATCCAATAGACATCTGCTAGATGTTTGTGTGCTATCAGGGATACCCTGCGAATCGCTAGGGGCCGTTAACTTTTGCATGCGCAAGTTATTTTAAATGCAGATACGCCGCAAATGCACTGAAATAATGGCCGTTCACATTTCGCGTCTTTTGCACACACACGTTCTTCATTTTAAATGTAGACGCTTCAAAAGTGCGCTCAAATAGAGAGCACCACATCACTCTCTTTTTTCCATGCACGTTAGCACGGCAGCGAGTTGAAAATATTTCAGCTTTTCAGAATGCTGCAATCGCGCAAAAACGCAAAATGTTAACGGCTCCCTATGTTTTAAAAGTCTACTATACCGTGTATTCTTCTCACATACAGGTGCTGGTCATATAATTAGAATATCATCAAAAAGTTGATTTATTTCATTAATTCCATTCAAAAAGTGAAACTTGTATATTATATTCATTCATTACACACAGACTGATATATTTCAAATGTTTATTTCTTTTAATTTGATGATCATAACTGACAACTAATGAAAATCCCAAATTCAGTATCTCAGAAAATTAGAATATTACTTAAGACCAATACAAAGAAAGGATTTTTAGAAATCTTGGCCAACTGAAAAGTATGAACATGAAAAGTATGAGCATGTACAGCACTCAATACTTAGTTGGGGCTCCTTTTGCCTGAATTACTGCAGCAATGCGGCGTGGCATGGAGTCGATCAGTCTGTGGCACTGCTCAGGTGTTATGAGAGGCCAGGTTGCTCTGATAGTGGCCTTCAGCTCTTCTGCATTGTTGGGTCTGGCATATCGCATCTTCCTCTTCACAATACCCCATAGACTTCCTATGGGGTTAAGGTTAGGCGAGTTTGCTGGCCAATTAAGAACAGGGATACCATGGTCCTTAAACCAGGTACTGGTAGCTTTGGCAATGTGTGCAGGTGCCAAGTCCTGTTGGAAAATGAAATCTGCATCTCCATAAAGTTGGTCAGCAGCAGGAAGCATCAGAAGCGTCTCGCCTGGGCTAAAGACAAAAAGGACTGGACTGCTGCTGAGTGGTCCAAAGTTATGTTCTCTGATGAAAGTAAATTTTGCATTTCCTTTGGAAATCAGGGTCCCAGAGTCTGGAGGAAGAGAGGAGAGGCACAGAATCCACGTTGCTTGAGGTCCAGTGTAAAGTTTCCACAGTCAGTGATGGTTTGGGGTGCCATGACATCTGCTGGTGTTGGTCCACTGTGTTTTCTGAGGTCCAAGGTCAACGCAGCCGTATACCAGGAAGTTTTAGAGCACTTCATGCTTCCTGCTGCTGACCAACTTGATGGGATTTTCATTAGTTGTCAGTTATAATCATCAAATTAAAAGAAATAAACATTTGAAATATATCAGTCTGTGTGTAATGAATGAATATAATATACAAGTTTCACTTTTTGAATGGAATTAAAATATATTAAAATTGTTACCTGAGAACGTGGTGGATCCAGAGGCGCATTAAGACCTCATGGTGCCCCTGGGCAACAGCCCCAGAGGTGCCCCCCATCCACCCACACGCAAGAATCCACTCATTAAAAGATTTATATATTAAAAGATTTTATAAGAATGAAACTCAGCAATTTACAATATACTATTTTACAAGAATTACACATTAACATGACACTTTTGTAGAAAAGAACACAAAAAACAACTCTTTTCATCAAACATTTTTAACAATTAGGCCTACTGTAGTTAAGAGGTCGCGTTTTCATTGGCCCGCCGTGGAAGCCTATCCGTGATTGGTTGACTACTTTTGACAGCCTATAATGCCTGGAACGCACAGGAGGACCTCTCGAGAGCAAGAGTACCAAAGGATTCGTGGAAGCACGGCACGCATTTTGAGTGCGCACACGCTCACAGAGCGAGAGGAGAGAAAATTCATAAGAGAGCAGCGTATAATTGAAAGCGTGCGTCCAGTTTTGTGCATGAGCAAAGGAAATCGGCGTGCGAGCGGAGAGATTCGCACGCTCGTATTACAAGAATGCGCTCTGGCCTTGTAATAATGCGCTCGCGACATTTGTCATTAAAATAACGCCATATCTCTGGGCTAAGCCCCAGATAGCCGCGCACCCTAGAACCACCCCTGCTGGTATGTAACAAAATAATTAAAGTGTTTTTCCGGTATTTATCGCAACGCACTTAAGCAGTCACATTCCAGTAAAATAAGTGCTGCTGTTGAGGTAACTGATGAAGCGTGACATCAATTCCCAAGGGCCAATTAACGTGTTTGGCTCATTATGTTTAAACGAATCTCATTGGCAGAATAAATGGCATAAGCACAACTCATTTGGTTCGTTAGTAGCAAGGTAACAAAACGACCTGCAAAAATGTAACAAGTAGGGAGCAAAAAGTACTATTTTTTCTTTAATAATGTAGTCAAGTAAAAGTACAAGTATTCAGTTAAAATCGTACTCGAGTAAAGTACAGATCCCCAAAAATAAAATTTAAGAATAGTAATCAAGTACAATTACTCAAGTACTTTACACCCCTGGAACAGCAAAGCAAAAGCACATAAGCAAACCATCTCAATTTCAATTTCACCATTAAAAATGTCCTGGGGTCACTTGTCTTTAGGGTTTTACCTTTGGGGGAAACTTCAGAGCGTCCAGACAAATGCGTCCTGCATTATCGATGTTAGGGTGATAGATGGGTGTAAGGAAACGCATCTTCGGGGGCTCAAATGGATACCTTCAAACAAGAAAAAAGCAAAATTGTGAATCAGGTATAGAAATACATTTGTTTTGACCCCAATTTTGTTTTTAAGATCTGATTACTTTTACCTCTCTGGTATCTTGATTTCCAGCGTAAACACGCCACCTTCATATGGAGTGCTTGAACCTCCGACAATCTCTGTAACATACAAGAAACACACAAGAGAGGGTAACGTCGGACTTGAGGGCTCATGTTCATTTTGAAAGTTGTATGGGTAAACTGATAAGAGAGATAATCATGCAAACTGACGAGCTTGTAGTTCATCCAGCCGTCCCTCCACCTGCCAGCACGAGACACCGGGTGGAGGTTCATCACTGAGGAGCTGCAGCTCGCGCTTCAGGCGACTGATCCTCTGCATACTGAACACACACTGCACGGTTATTAAAACAAACACGTTCTTTCATACCTACAACATTACTCACAATATAAATATTCACAATGTAACGTTAGAACAAAACGGCTATTGTTTATCTATGCTGATTGCGGACAAAACTTTCTTTAACAAAAACACGTAATGTACAGGATTATTTTGCTTGAACATTTAAGAATACGTTCAGAGTGTTAGATTCACTTACATTTGTAGTTACTCTCGAGGTCTGACAGCTGAATTTACAAACACACTCCACACGACTTCAGCAGCAGTTTTATAATTCTACCCGCTCAATGTTAATACGTCACTGTGTGACTCGCAGGCAGGGTTGCCAGATCTGGTAACAAAAATCAGGCAGCTCATTGGCCAAACAAAAGTAACCCAATCAAAATGTTATTATTGGTAGAATATACATTTTGTAAGCCTAAAATATTACAAAACAAGCATTTCAGTCAAGTAGTTTATTCAACATGAAAAGACATAACTTCGCGGGGTGGAAACTTCCGCATGGTTTAAAAATAGATGTACTTGGCAACAATACTCGCGGGTTTTCTCCGGATGCATGATGGGTGTTGTAGTTGGAGCACGGTCCTTCGTCATCCTGGAGTTTATACCTTTGTATCTCAGTAACTAGCCTACAGGCTTAACTTTAATTATTTGTAATTATAGCCTACTAAAACAGTTTTAACCACAGCTTAAACGGATAGTTCACCCAAAAATGAAAATTCTGTCAAAATTTACTCACCGTCAGATTATTCCAAACCTGTATAAATTTCTTTGTTCTGCTGAACACAATATCTGGAATATTGTCAAATATCATCCCCCATTGACTCCCATAGTATGTATTTTCCCTACTATGGCAGTAAATGGTGGGTGAGATCTGACATTCTTCCAAATTTCTACCTGTGTGTTCAGCAAAACAAAGAAATTTATACAAGTTTGGAACAATCTGAGGGTGAGTAAATGATGACAGAATTTTCATTTTTGGGTGCAGTATCCCTTTAAACTGTTTCCAGGACTAATTATTTTAATTGTTTCAATTTCTTTTTTACGTCTATATTGTGTAAAATACATGTTAAATATTGATGTAGGAATAAGTTTTAAAACTTTAAATAATTTTTAAACTAAATTGACCCTGAGAATAAGCTGGAGTAAAAAAACACTTTAATATACACTAGCTAAGCATGAGTAGTTTTTATACCGTTTAAAGATAGGTGTCTAAAATAACACATCACACCTGTTTAATTCATCTTTATTTCACAATATCTAATACAGTTCAGAAGGTCAGAAATTACATTACAAGGGACGTAGTGTTGCTTTCGTCAACGAAAATTATGACGAAATATGGTCGTCAATGAACCTTTATCACGTGACGAAAACGAGACGCAACGTAAATGCCGGTCATGTGACGATGACTATAATTAAATGTATAATGCAATATTGTTGACGAATAAAAACGAGACTAAATGTGGTTTACAAAATAAAAACTATGCTAAAATGTCTCTTCATTTTCGTTGACCAAAACGAGACGAGACGAAATGTTATAACGTTATTTCGTCTGATGCTTTAACCTAGATGCGGAGCGGAATCCTGTTATTTAAATGTCATCTGCCTGTTCTGCGTGTCTGCGTGAATTATGTGCACAGTTTAACATGCAACACGAGTGATGGTCGAGGATTTCTCTGCGTCTGCTCTGTATGAGGACATGAACACATGAACTTCATCTCCAGAGTTTCTCTGAGAGTTTATTTTAGGAGCGTTTAATTTTTGAGTGAAGCTATCAGCAAACACAAAAACTCAAGCGTCTTCCTAAAGACCCGTCAAAATAAAAGTCCCGTTAAATTGAACACTCAGAAAAAAAATACTTTAGTGAACTATAATAACTTTAAACCTCTCTTGCTCCAGTGCTATGTGCAAAAAAAAAACTGCATTAATTTACTGCATTCTGTATGCTACTACAGGGCACTGAGGGCAGTCACTCTTTTCGTGTTGGTTCTTTGCAATGCTGGCAAATGTAACCTTCCAGTTGACTGGCGAAATCACTTCCATTTGTTTTATTAATAAAGGATATTGGAAGTAAAATCGGTCTGAGTTATGACAAATACTTTGATTTTAATAGTCACACAGCAAGAAAAAGAAAATTTGTATAGGAAAAAGATGCATCGAGAATCGTTTTATCATCGCATCGCAGCCCTCTGAATCGTAATCGAATCACATCGTGTCGTGCCTAGAGATTCCCACCCCTACCGATGGCCGTAAATTCAAATCAGACATATTCCGTGTCTGGAATGGATGTATTCTGAGTCTATAAGGTAACAATAATATAATAAGATAACCTTGTTTGAAATGGGTTTGGCTAAAAAGAACCGTAGGAACGGGCAATGATGAGGGAGAATTGAGACATGAGAGTAAGCGTCCTTCAGGTCGATTGCCATGAATCCATCTTGACATCTAATAGATGCCAGGATGCACTTCTGCGTGAGCATCCTGAACGGCAGCTTGAGCAGGTGTCTGTTTAGGGTACGCAGATCTAGCGACCCCCGCTTTTTTGGGGACGATGAAGTATGGGCTGTAAAACCCGTTGAACATCTCGGCTAGAAGGACGAGCACGATCGCTTCCTCCCAGAGGGGTGGCGACCTCGACCGGAAGCACGGGAGCATCCTTGCCTCTGCTGAGGTTGAGAGGATGCCCCGAAACTTGGGCGGGCGTCTGGGGAGTTGGATCGCGTAGCCGAGACGGACCGTATCCCGTAGTCACCGTGACGGTTTGGGAAGCTCTTGTCAGGCTCCCAGGGACCGAGACAGGGAGGCTAGGGGTACGTTCTGCTTCATCGACCTCCCGGGGGTGGTTCGATGGCTGGCAGTGCGGATCCCTCGCCGTGGGGGGGCCCCCGGAGAGGAGATCAGCTCTGCAGTTTTACCTGCCTGGCGATGATGTAGCACAACGCACCATCGAATGAGAGTGCATAGGCTGATGATTATCCTCGACATTGGGTCTCGCCTCAACGTCGAGTTGCCGAACACCGTCGTGTAGAGGGTGAGAGCGGCTGTGATAATACCCAGACGATGATGTGGCACAACGCACCGTCTATTGAGAGTGCTTAGGCTGCTGATTATCCTCGACATTGGGTCTCGCCGTGACGCAACGTCGAGTTGCCGAACACCGTCGTGTAGAGGGTGAGAGCGGCTGTGATGAACGCCCAGAGAGAGAGAAAACTCTTAGAAGTGGGCTGTTGGGACGGGGCAGGAACCGTCCCGGATCGACCAACCAGCAATGGAATGGCTGGGGTCGGGCCCGAAGGTATTCTCGATCTCCCTGGGGTCTTCCCATGAGGGCCGCTTTGGCTTCAGCCGCGGCTGCTGATGGGGTGGTGGTCTCCTCTTCGATGTCTCGAAGAGGACCAGGGTTGCTGGGAATCAGACGGTGCACGGGATCTCGGCGGCCAAAGGGCGGTCGAGTCGCAGCTGGGGAGGATATACTTGATATCCTCTGTCTGCTCCTTTACTGTAGAAAACTGCAGCTCGACAGTATCACCAAACAGCCCCCCTTGCGAGATGGGTGCATCGAGAAAGCAGACTTTGTGCACGGCACTGGGGGCGAATGCGGCTTGGAGCCGCTCTCAAGCCCGAGGTACCGTGTATCCAGCCGCGAGCATTGGGAGAGGCAGTGCGGTGCACCGCAACCCAATGCCGGCGGCCCGGGAAAGCGTGGCTGACATTTCGATGTCTGCTTCTTCCTGTGCTCGACCCCCTGAGGGAGGGAGCTTCAAGGAATCGTCGGAGTCTGATGCCAGTAAGTCACCCTCCGATGCTGCAACAGACATCTCATCATCACGTACCGTGTCCGAAACGTGGTTGAGGAACAAGACGGTAGGACCGTCTCATGGGGAACGGTCAGACGAGCGAGACGAGGTGCGAACGGTCCGCGAGCCAGTGGCTGACGGATTAGCGCTCACAGTAATCCTCATATCACCCTCGCTGCTCGCCGTAGCGGGCGGCAGGGCCGTAGTCCTGCTGTCACGGAACGGGAAGCAGACGAGGTGGTGGCTGAGTCCCGTGGGAACACAGCCACCCGTGACGCAACGTCTGAATCGTCAACCGCCCGCAGTGCGGGCAGGACGTATCCACAACATCTGCCCCAGCGTACTGGAAGCAGACATCACGTCCGTCCCCCTCCTCGATGAGTGTGTTGCACCCACGAGAACAGCGGGACATGCCACGCTAGAGAAATTTGCTCTTTTAGAGAAAAAACTCGAACACTTCTGGAACCGCCGAGACGCCCAGGGAAGTCGCCGCAGGAAGGGACAGTCCGCTGCACCACGTCGTAGAGCCGGCAGTCTTGTAGTTGCTACTTGTAGCGAAGTCTGTTGATCATGAGCAAAGGCTCCGAAGAACAAAAGGTGAATGAATGAGGCACGCCGTCTCCCTTTCGGAGTCCGGCATGCAAATTTCATTCGCCAATTTTCATTGGCCTTTTCTAAGAAGTCGGAAGCGATTGGTTCTCAGGGACGAACCCCATCTGTCGGCTCGACACAACGTCGAGAGACCGACAGAAAGGGAACATGCTGTCATACTGAATGTATTTAACTAATCTGTATAATTACATTAATACATAAAGCATCGCTCCTTTAGTTTCACCTCAGAAGACATTTATACAATTTGTGAATTGCTTTTAAATGGATGGATGTGCTTTTTGGAGCTTCAAAACACTGTCCCCATGCAAAAGAATAACAAAGAATAGACAGGATATTATTTAAAATAACTGATTGTGTTCGGATTAAGAAAGGAAGTAATATGCACCTAGGATGGCATGAGGGTGAGTAAGTTATTACATCATGTTCATTTTTGTGTGAACAATTTTCTTAACAATTGACACCCCATTCTCTCTCTTTACTTTATAGCAGTGGCAAAAACAGCCTGAAAAGGAATGAGTTTGTCTCTTCTATTCTCCATGCGGACATCTGTGAATCCGGAGGACTTCAGGGCTTCCATATAGACCTCGGGGCGCCATTTGTCTCCGGTGAGCACGCTCATAGAAGCTGCTTTCTTCAAGCTATTGAATCTCAGCGTTGTAACCATAAGTCCACCTAGAAGACACACACAAAAATACTTCTTGTATATTAGCTGTAAAATCCACTATGCTTAAAGTTGTTAATTATTTAATTAATTCCTATCAATGTAAGTATTTTCCCTGTTCATCATGTTTCATTTTTATTTTATTAACATAGTGCTTTTCACAATGTGCATTGTTCCAAAGCCGCTTTACAGGAGAAAATAAGAAAAACACAAAAAAGGTAAAACACAGCACAGTGCATAGTGTTTATAGAACAACAAGCAAGATCATTCTAGTAAATAATATCTAATAAATGCAGTCTCCCGGTGGTTTATTTAGCATATTTTGCATTAAGTGAATGCTTGGCTGAAAAGATGTGTCTTTAATCTAGATTTAAATTGGGAGAGCGTGTCTGACCCTCGAATAGTATCGGGAAGGCTATTCCAGAGTTGAGTCCAGAGGTGCTACGTATGAGAAAGCTCTACCTCCTTTGGTGGATTTAGTTATTCTAGGTGTTATCAAAAGTCTGGAGTTTTGAGATCTTAGAGAGCGTGATGGGTTATAGTGTGGTAGAAGCTCTGTTATGTAGGTAGGGGCTAAACCGTTTAAGGCTTTATAAGTTATTATAAGAACTTTAAAGTCAATACGATACTTAATGGGTAGCCAGTGAAGACTTGATAACATTGGGGTTATGTGATCATTTCTGGAAATGCAGCTGCATTCTGAACTAACTGTAGTTTGTTTATTGATGATGCAGGACAACCACTTGGTAGTGCATTACAGTAGTCAAGTCCAGAGGTGGGTAGTAACGCGATACACTTACTTCGTTACATTTACTTGAGTAACATTTTGGAAAATATGTACTTTTTAAGTCAAATTAAAAGTGTGTACTTTTACTCTTACTTGAGTAAATTTCTAATAGAAAATCTGTACTTTTACTTCGTTACATAACTTACATTGCGTGACGTTCCTTCGTTCCTTCATTTTAAAATATGCTTTTTAAAACGCGTTGTTTATTTCAAGGTTGTCGTCTCTTTTTCCGGGCATTCCCGAGTGATCGATTCTTTTGAGTCGATTCTTTTGAAAGCATTAATTGAACAATGGGCAAAACCACTTGAATAGGCTAATGAATCAGTTCAAATGATTTGTTCAGTTCGCAGCACGATCTGAATCATCTGAAGCAGGATTACTCACTCCTCGTAGCGCGAAACTTAAGAACACGCAGAACACAAAGAGCGTTGGATGAAGTGGATATTAATCTATATCTATACAATCAAAACTGCAAATGTGTCATATTGTTTGCCAGCAATGATAAATGCCCGCCATATGCGCGCACCCGCGCGACCTGTTCGTCAGACACAGCAACATGCGCGTTACCTGTCAGACACAGAGACGTGGGCTTGCAGAAATATACATTTGAAGAACAGAAGGAAGAAAACTTGTTGATGGGCGTGTGGTTCACTGTTTACTGTTTGTTTACAAGTAAGAGCGTTTCACAACACACACGTGACACAACACGAGAAAACATGAACTTTGTTCAAAAATGTGTATTTCATTTACTGCAGATGGTCTAGATCATCTTAGGAAATGCTCTGAGTTTAGTTCATGCTTTAGTTTGACATGGTCTATTAATCTAAGTAAGTTGTGTAAACTACATTGACATGAGGACTAGATGAAATTTACAGAAATGCTTGTCTCTTCTGTGTGTGTTTATTCTTTAGTCTCTCTAGTATATTGCAAAGATATCTGCTTATGATAATTAAAAATATTGATTAAAATGTATTATTAAAATATTGGCGTTAATATTAACTTTATGTAGTAGGCCTATATAATCAGATACAAAGTAACTAAGTAACTAGCTACTTGAGTAGTTTTTTCATTGCATACTTTTTTACTTTTACTCAAGTAATTTTTAAAATAGTGACTTTTACTTTTACTTGAGTAACAATTTCTCTAGTTACTTGTACTTTTACTTGAGTAAAGATTTTGGCTACTCTACCCACCTCTGGTCAAGTCTTGAGGTCACAAATGCATGAATAAGCTTCTCTGCGTCAGCAACACATAAAATATTTCGTAATTTGGCAACATTTCCAAGGTGGAAGAAGGCTGTTTTTGTGACATTTGAGATGTGATTTCCAAATAACAGGTTGCTGTTTAATATAACACCTAGGTCTTTAACTGTATTTGTTGGAGTTACAGCAGCTTTCAATTTGCAGGTTATAATCTGAAATATTTTGTTTACGTGTCTTTGGTCCGATAAGTAATATTTCTGTTTTATTAGAATTTAAAAGAAGGAAATTACTAGTCATCCATCACCCATGCTTGGGTTCCCAAGGGGGAACACTAGTGACAAGACAAGACCGAAAATACCACAAGTACACTATACAGCCTCTTTTGTTATTTCAACTGTATAACAACCATATCTTAGAGACAAATATGACTCTCACCTGGTTTCATTACTTTGTGAATGGCACTCGCCCCCGCTTTCAGATCCGGCCAGAAGTAATAACAGTTGCAGTGAAACACCTTATCAATACTGTTTTCCACAACCGGCATGGTCATCAAATCAGTGAAATACAGCGTGACCTTTCCTTTGGTTATCTCCTCTATCATGCGCTCACTGGCCATCCGATGCATGTATTCGGAGTAGTCAACCCCGATCAGCTTCCCTTTGGGACCCGTCAGGAGTTGCGAGGCTGACTGTAGACCAATGCCCGGACCATGACCCACTTCGAGTACAGTGTCGTCAGGTTGAATGTTGCTCAGCTTCACGGCATTCTCCTCCAACATGTGGTTGTGCCATTTTAGGAACTTAGTCACCAGCCATCCAGTAAGCGAAACGGTGGGGTGACCCAGTTGTTTGCCCACGTTTTTAGACAGCATTTCTGTAGCCTACAGAACAAAAAAAACACTTTCAGTGATTTATGACAAAAGTTGAACAATTATGCAAGTTATCCAACACCAAACTTATTATTATATTAAATGGGCTAATAAACTGCATAACACCAACAAACAAAATCCTCCATAGCCAGTGAAAATTTCAACTGAAATTTAATTTAACTTGCTTTCTAATTTTATTCAGTAAGATGTAGTGTATTTCGGGGAAACTATGAGTTTAACCACAGTAACATACGTATAATTAATTGTTATTAACCATTAATTATTTTATACACTTTACCTGATGCAGCAGAGCTAATAACAGCGACAAACTAAATACACTCGTCCAGCGAGTGATCAGCAGATCGTATATCAACTCTAAGACATATTACTTTCCTGGCCTTGAAAAAACAATATTCTTACTGTAGTACAGTACCACTTCAGAAATCTTAACGAAATCAAGCAGTTTAAGTGACCTTGATATGTGATAAATAAACACAGAAACTATTCGAGCGTGGATACACATGCGGTTTATTTATCTACACTACGGGGGAACTAAAACCAACTACTAACAAAGACCAAACATTAACAAACAAACATAAAAAGGTAAAACAGTAGAGAATGAAAGAAATAGATAAAGCAAAGAAAAAGGCAGTATTCAATCAGCTATTCACATCTGCACAAACCATCAAGGACAAATCTCCTTATTTAAAAGGGGCAAAGCTTATTCGCAACTGGTTAGCAATAGTTCAGATACTTGCATTGGCTTCTTTGTTTCTCGGGACACGTGCTGGCACGCGTATCAAAGGGTCCTGATGTGTTCCGACCAAGCCGTGAGTCCGTTGATTTAGCTGAAGCAAACTGCTGTTAGAAACTGTCTCAGCGGAGAGGCAGGTCTCGAGAGGTTGACAGAACACGAACGAGCGAACGCGCACACAAGCGAACGAACATACACAAAAGAGCAAGCTTTCCTGCGTGTTCAGATGTTTTAACACAGAGGGCGTCACGCCCCTCCAAGGTGGGCGATCCAATGTGATGAGATAGTTTTGAAAACATGTTTCTTTGTCCGGCACACTAACTCATTTGCATTTATGGTCGCCTGGTAGTTTGGAGCAGGAATAGACTTCGAATAGAATAAAATGAGTATGGTATAAAATACATTACTGTGCTATACACCATATTCTAAGACATGAAAAGGGAAACACGTAGATATGAAACATGAAGGGGTTACAATTAAATTGACCTGTAGTTTGGACAAGAATGTAAATATACACAGAATACCATTAAGCACATATGCCTTTGAGGTTATAGGTGAAGGAGAATAACATAGAGACAAGCATACAATGTGGAGATTCATGTGTATACACTTTAAACCAGTCTTTTGTGGCTAAGGAAAGAGAAAGAGACATTCTTTTGGAAGAATTTGAGGCTCTCAGTCCCTGGGGGTCACATGGCTTTTCTCACTTTGGTGAACAGTCCTGTCCTCCCCCAAGAACCTCCTTTGAAGTCTAGGGGAGAGTATCCGAATCTGTCCTGGTTTAGATGAAGGTGTTGAGAATAGGACATTTGGCCAGACTTGTTGGTGCCTGGTCGTAGTCCTGCTGAGAGGTTACTGTGTTTTACAATCACAGATGGTAAACTTTGATCCGACCATACCCGACAAAGAAATCGTTATACCTAACTGTTTTCAGATTAAAATCCCAAAGTTTCAGATTAAAAATTTAAACATGTATTTTTTTTATTAAATTTAAATCAACGCAATCAGTGTTGGGTGTAACTAGTTACTAAGTAATTAGTTACTGTAATTTAATTACTTTTCCCTTGAAAAAGTAATTACAGTTACTTTTGATGTAATTAAACTAAATACTTTGTGTAATGTGTGTGTAATAGTGGAATTGACATCAAAATTCAAAGTCTAACTTTAGAATCCGTGCTTTAATGTATAATTCTCACATTTGTAATACTTTGGTCAGTAAGAGTACTTTATGTAGTTTAATATTATTTATTTGAATAATTTAAAAGAGCCGTTTCATGTCTATGCTTGAATCACTTAACTAATCAAGGTTGATATAGGATATAGAAAGTAATTAGTAATAAGTAACTAAATACTTTTTGGAGAGAGTATTTGTACAGTAATCTAATTACACTATTGAATATGTAATTAGTAACTAGTAATTAATTACTTTTTGAGAGTAACTTACCCAACACTGAACGCAATCACGATGAAGACGTTTGTCTGACTATGCTAGCGTGTTATATATCTCGTGCCAGATTCATCCCCCTGTGAAATCTAGTCCCCTATAGGTAGCTTTACAGCCTTTCGCAATGCATGCTCGGGGGTGGAAACTCAAACATGTGTGTCTGATACGTGCGCGCACGCACCTTCTCTGTTCTGCAAAGAGCCACGTGCTCGCATCATTTAAAAGTTAACGGTCATTTATTTTTACCTCACTGCCTGATATTACTTTAGCGGTTTATTAATATTCTTTCTTTACATGCTCATCACGTCCCAGAAACGTTATTTGGTACGTCGCTGCGACGAATATGGTATGTTCCAGGTATGTCTTCAGGAGGTAATCACCATGTCCCAACAACGTCCAATGTTACGTCGCCACGACGAATATGGGAATCACAAAGTTACGTCACTGGAACGTTATTATGGTACGTCGTGGCAACGAATATGGTCCGGTCCAGGTACGTCGTCACAACTTAACTGTGTTAGCTGGGTTCCCTTTCTGTCGGTCTCTCGACGTTGTGTCGAGCCGACAGATGGGGTTCGTCCCTAAGAACCAATCGCTTCCGACTTCTTAGAAAAGGCCAATGAAAATTGGTGAATGAAATTTGCTCAGCCACCACCTCGTCTGCTTCCCGTTCCATGACGGCAGGACTACGGCCCTGCCGCCTGCTATGGCGAGCAGCGAGGGTGATATGAGGATTAGGATTCGCACCTCATCTCGCTCGTCTGACCGTTCCCCATGAGACTGTCCCACCATCTTGTTCCTCAACCACGTATCGGACACGGTACGTGATGATGAGATGTCTGTTGCAGCATCGGAGGGTGACTTACTGTCATCAGACTCTGACGATTCCTTGAAGCTCCCTCCCTCGAGGGGTCGAGCTCAGGAAGAAGCGGACGTCGAAATGTCAGCCATGCTTTCCCGGGCCGCCGGCATTGGGTTGCGGTGCACCGCACTGCCTCTCCCAACGCTCGCAGCTGGATACATGGTACCTCGGGCTTGAGAGAGGCTCCAAGCCGCACTCGCCCCCAGTGCCGTGTTCCCCCGGAAGTGCATGAGGAACCTAGTACGACCTCGAACGCTCCCCTTTGGTGTGTACACGTCAACTAGTTCCACTGCCCTTTCTTCCCTCGATGGTGGGGCAGCTAGAGGATACGTCGATGTCCCCCAGGGGCTCGAGCTAGACTCCCGTCCAAAGCACGTAGGCTTTTCGGCATCTGAGGTGTCGAGAGCTTACTCTGCTGCGGGCCAAGCTGTCCCCTCTCTCCACGCTATGGCCATCCTGCAGGTCCATCAGGCCAATGCGCAGAGAGAGCTCCACGAGGGTAAGACCGACCCAGCGCTTATGCAGGAACTCTGCGCCATCACCGACCTCGCTCTACGGGCGACCAAGGTGATCGCGCGGGTCCTGGGTCGGGCGATGTCCACACTTGTGGTCCAGGAGAGACACCTCTGGCTGAACCTTGAACGCCGAGAAAGTCCGCTTTCTCGATTCACCCATCTCGCAAGTGGGGCTGTTTGGTGATACTGTCGAGCTGCCGTTTTCCACAGTAAAGGAGCAGACAGAGGATATCAAGTATATCCTCCCCAGCCGCAACTCGACCGCCCTTTGGCCGACGAGATCCCGTGCACCATCTGCTTCCCAGCAGCCCTGGTCCTCTTCGAGACATCGAAGAGGAGACCACCACCCCATCAGCAGCCGCAGCGGAAGCCAAAGCGGCCCTCATGGGAAGACACCAGGGAGATCGAGAATACCTTTGGGCCCGACCCCAGCCATTCCATTGCTGGTTGGTCGATCCAGGACGGTTCCTGCCCCGTCCCAACAGCCCACTTCTAAGAGTTTTCTCTCTCTCTGGGCGTTTATCACAGCTGCTCTCACCTCTACACGACGGTGTTCGGCAACTCGACGTTGCATCATGACGAGACCGAATGTCGAGGATAATCAGCAGCCTAAGCACTCTCAATAGACGGTGCGTTGTGCCACATCATCGTCTGGGTATTATCACAACCGCTCTCACCCTCTATACGACCGTGTTCGGCAACTCAACGTTGTGGCAAGACCCAATGTCGAGGATAATCATCAGCCTAAGCACTCTCATTCGACGGTGCATTGTGCTACATCATCGCCAGGCAGGTAAAACTGCAGAGCCGATCTCCTCTTTGGGGGCCCCCCCACGGCGAGGGATCCGCACTGCCAGCCATCGAACCACCCCCGGGAGGTCGATGAAGCAGAACGTACCCCTAGCCTCCCTGTCTCGGTCCCTGGGAGCCTGACAAGAGCTTCCCAAACTGTCACGGTGACTACGGGATACGGTCCATTCGTGAACGCCTGTATAAAGCCAGAGAGATTGCTAGAAAACATTTGGCTATGGCCCAAACTAGAATGAAGTCCCACTACGATCAGACCAGTGTGCAGCGTAGTTTTCAACCTGGTGATGATGTTCTTGTACTTCTGCATGACCCTGGTTCCGTACTTAGAGCTAAATTTTCAGGTCCGTATGCAATCAAGGAAAAGCTAAGTGACACGAACTATGCCATTCACACCCCTGATCGACGACGCAAAACGTGAATTTGCCATGTTAATATGTTGAAGCAGTTTATTGTACATGATGAAAAGTCTGTCCCCACCCCTGTGTTACCTACAGCAGCTGTTGTTGTTAATGCTTGTTGTTAATGCTGCTAGTGTTGAGGCAGAGGATGATCTAGCTGAAAAGAGTGCCCACACCCCTGCTAAGCATTGCAAAATTCTGTCATATTGAAGAATTTACAGTGCTTCCTCGCCCACCTGTCAAAAGAACAGATTTAGCAAATTATAAGGTTGATGCAAAGCTACCATTCTCTTTTTCTGATGTGCCTAGCAGAACAACTGTGTTACAGCATGACATTGATATTAATGAATTTCCGCCAGTGAAGCAGCATTCCTACCAGGTAAATCCCAGAAAACGTGACAATGAGAACCGAGGTTGAGTACATGCTGAAATGTCAGGTTCCGGGTCTGAGCACCGGTTGGTTCATGTGTTTTGTTTATGTTTCTTCCCACCAAGCACATGGAGGAGCCCGTTTGACAGCTCTACATGTGTTCGGTCTTTACTTTTGGGTGCTCGGCCCCCCTTGTTATCCACTCATCACCGCACTCCTGTTTCCACTCCCGCTAATCACTCCACACCGGTTTCCACTCTCGCTATCTCCTCTCTCTCCCTTCTTATACTTTCAGTTTTCCTATGCTTCTCGTCAGTCCGTTAGGGTTCTAACCTTCCAACGATCAGTCTTGCTTAAACCTAGTTCAGTCTTGTCTTGTCTTGCCTTGTTCAGTATTCTTGTGGCTAACTTGCTTTGTTCGTCCAGGCTCCAGTTCTATTTTGCACCCTGCTTGGTGATACATTTTCACGCAGATCCGTGCACCGGCGACCGTGGTACCATCTCTGGCTGAAGGCGGAAGGAGTTTTGTTCGGGCGGATTACCAGCCGCTCTCTCTCCGGGAGCGTTTGAGTGGATTTACCTTTTCTCTCCGGGAGCGTTTGAGTGGATTTACCTTTTCTCTCCCGGAGCGTTTGAGTGGATTTACCCTTTTTCTCCGGGAGCGTTTGAGCGGATTTACCTTTTTTCTCCGGGAGCGTTTGAGCGGATTTACCTTTTGCCCTCCGGGGCGGTTTGTGGATTTACCTTTTCTCTCCGGGGCTGTCTTGTGGATTACTTTTTGCCCTCCGGGGCTGTCAAGTGGATTACCTTTTTCCTTCCGGGGCGGTCTAGTGGATTTACCTTTTTCCCCCTCCGGGGTTGTCTAGTGGATTTTCTTTTTTGCCTTTTCCGGCAGAGCGCTCGTGCCCTGTGTCTAGCTTCTGTTCAGGGTTTTGTTGATTCCGTCTTTGCTAGATCTGACTATTGCTAATAAAGGATATTTTGGTGATCCCTGCTTCTGACTCCCATCTTTCTGGCGTGACACTGAAGCATGGAAAAGCGGTGCCCAGTCAGAGTCCATGGAGCTCACCCTGTTTATTAGTGCCTAAATTAGATGGCTCCTTTCACTTCTGTACGGACTACCGTAAAGTTAATTTCCTGACTAAACCAGATTATTTTCCGTTGCCTCGAATGGAAGACTGTGTTGACAGGGTAGGTTCTGCCAATTATGTCACAAAATAGATCTCTTAAAAGGATATTGGAAAGTGCCTCTTACCCCACGTGCTAAAGAAATCTCAGCATTTGTTACGCCTAACCATTTCCTGCAGTATGAGGTATTAGCTTTTGGCATGCGTAATGCCCCTGCTACTTTCCAGCATCTCATGCAGGTAGTGCTGATGGGGGTGCCAAATTGTGCTGCCTACTCAGATGATATAGTCATCTATTCGAAAACTTGGGAAGATCATGTACAGACTCTAGATGTGGTGTTCAAACATTTGGCTAGTGCTTCCCTAACTGTGAACCTTGCTAAATGCGAGGTGGGCAAAGCGATGGTAACATACCTAGGAAAAGTCACCCTACCCTACAGTCACCTACACACCTTCAGTCACCCCACCTCCTGCACTTCAGATCAGTGAAGAGGATGTGTGCCGAGTCTTTAGGAAACAAAAGACAAGAAAAGCACCAGGCCCAGATGGTATCACCCCAGCCTGTCTTAAAAGCTGTGCTATTCAACTGGCCTTCATCTTCTCACAGATCTTCAACAGATCACTGGAGCTGTGCACAGTTCCTTCCTGTTTCAAGCGCTCCACCATAATCCCCATACCAAAGAAACCCAAAATCACAGGACTGAATGACTACAGACCCGTCGCTCTCACATCTGTGGTCATGAAGTCATTCGAGAGACTGGTACTGGCTTATCTGAAGGACATCACAGAACCCTTACTGGACCCCCTGCAGTTTGCCTACAGAGCAAACAGGTCTATTGAGGATGCAGTTAACATGGGCCTGCATTTTGTCCTGAAACATCTGGATAGACCAGGGACCTATGTGAGGATCCTGTTTGTGGACTTCAGCTCTGCTTTCAACACCATCATCCCATCACTGCTCCAGACAAAGTTAACCCAGCTATCTGTTCCTAGCTCTATCTGTCAGTGGATCACCAGCTTTCTGACAGACAGGCAGCAGTTAGTGAGAATGGGGAAACTCACATCCAGCACCCGCACAATCAGCACTGGCGCCCCCCAGGGGTGCGTTCTCTCCCCACTGCTCTTCTCCCTGTACACAAATGACTGCACTGCCCAGGACCCTTCTGTCAGACTTCTGAAGTTCGCAGACGACACCACACTCATTGGCCTCATCCAGGATGGTGATGAGTCTGCGTACAGACAGGAGGTTGAGCAGCTGGCTGTCTGGTGCAGTCATAACAACTTGGAGCTGAACACACTTAAAACAGTGGAGACGATTGTGGACTTCAGGAGAAACCCCCCTGCACTCCCCCCTCTCACCATCATGAACAGTACTGTGGCAGCAGTGGAGTCATTCAGGTTCCTGGGCACCACCATCTCTCAGAACCTGAAGTGGGACAATCACATTGGCTCCATTGCTAAAAAAGCCCAGCAAAGGTTGTACTTCTTACATCAGCTGATCTTACTGATCTTACAAAATGTATTTAAAGGTGCAGTACTTAATTAACAGCGGACACTAGCGTTGCATTATAGATTTGCCACAAATCGCTCAGTCCAAACACGACGGTGGCCACCACAGTACAAAAAGATGTCGTTCTCATGTTGACGCAGGTAAGAGATTTTGCGGGCATTAAAAAGATTGTAGAAAGAGCTATGACTTATGTACTACATAAAATAAAAGGTTTGTGGATTTTAAGTTTAAAAAGAAGGATAAAAGTCAGGCAGGAGCAAGGACCTGTGTTAATATTACAAAGACTTTGCAGCAGAGACACGTTAGGACCCGCAGTACTAGGGCTTTTAACAAATATGTACTCACAGATATTTATGGAGATACTTTCCAGCAGAGAGAGACGTTGGAGAGAAAGATCGTCTAAAAATCACCTCCGAGGAGGTTGCTTTGATTTGGATCAGTATGTGAGTAACATACTAACATACCAAGATATGTTGTTGTTGTAATATTAGCTGTGTGACGGATAAGTTTTGAGTGTCAGTGTTTTTCTGGAACCGCTTTAATATTGTACTCGTCCAGATACTGGAGAGAGAGAGCGAGAGCGCGTTGGAGCTGAAACTGGAGAGCGAGCGAGAGCGCGTTTTATTCTTTTACTCGATGATGAATAAACTTTCAGTTAATCCGCGGGTCACATGCGTTCCGCACCGGAGAGCACGATCCGTACGGATCACGGATCTTCCCACGATCCGTTTCACCACGATACCGTAGCGGAGAGGAAGAGAAAACGCGCGTTGTAGAGTTGTTTGTTCGTTTAGGGCTGCTGTACAAAACATGGCGGCGAATTCAATGTATGTAGGCCCGCTCTGTATGTAGATATAAACAGATTATTCTAGGGTATTACAAACTTAATGGTTCATTACGTAAGGTAACACCTCTGAAGAAATAGTTTTGTATATTATATTGTATTTCTGTCAATAGATCCTCCTAAAAATTCTGTATTGTTCCTTTAAGTGAGTAGTCTCTCTATTAAGAGCAATCAACAGTGGTTGTAAACTCTGGTGGATTTAACTAATTTATGATGTCCTTAGCAGCAGTGGCTGCCAGCTCAGTGAACTTTTCTCTTCACGACGCCTTGAGAAAAGAGGGGCTTTGTACAATTTTCTTTTTTGTTTAAATGTTTGGTAACTAAAAGGTATTGGGGTTTTTTTTGTTCTTTTTATTTTCTTTGGAAGCAGTAGGGAGAAAGAGCCTTCTCCCTCATTTTCACCTGTTTTTAGAGAGGAAGTGAGGGCAGTCTATGTTGTTTCTTTATTTTCTTTTGTCCATTTTTCAGGTAAGCCAGGGCTCCCTTAAACCTTAGTCAGCTACTTTTTGCTTGTTATTTTAGGCTATACTTTCTCCTGAAGAGATGCTTCCTTGAATCATTTGTGTTTACTAGGATTTTGTAAATAAAAACCTCTTTATTTTCCTCCAAGTTGAGTGTTGTGTTTTCACTCTGGGACATAGGAACTGAAGTGTGTCAACGTGATTTTATTCATTTATCTTTGTTACAACCCCTCTGCCGCCCCTAGACAGAGAGGGGAATGTAACACTAGGTTCTGTCATTCGGAAACATGCCTTTCCCAATCACTGCTAAGCGGATGACACACAGCTCCACCTGTCATTTCAGCCTAATGATCTGACGGTTTCTGAGCACATCTCGGTATGCCTGAATGACATCTCACTCTGGATGAAGGACCATCACTTGTTACTGAACCTTGCAAAAACTGAACTGCTCGTGATCCCGGCCGACCCGAAGACTCAGCACAACCTTCAATCCAACTAGGTTCATCAACCATTACTCCTTCCAGAACGGCCAGAAACCTGGGAGTGGTAATTGATGATCAGCTGAACTTCGCAGACCATGTTGCCAGCACCACCTGGTCCTGTAGATTCATCCTCTACAATAGTAGGAGAATTATACCTTTCCTGTCTGAGCACGCTATGCAAGTTCTTGTCCAGGCTCTTGTCCTGTCCAGACTCGACTATTGCAATGCTCTACTGGCTGGTCTTCCAGCTTGTACAACTAGACCTCTTCAGATGATCCAGAATGCAGCGGCAAGAGTGGTCTTCAACGAGTCGAAGAAAGCGCATGTCACTCCTCTCTTCGTTAGGTTGCACTGGCTCCCTATAGTCGCTCACATCCAATTCAAATCTCTGCTCTTGGCCTACAAAACCACCACTGGTTCGGCACCCCCATATCTTCACTCTCTAATTCAGACTTATGTATCCACCCGATCCCTCTGCGCTCTGCAATCGAACAACGTCTTGTGGTGCCGTCCCACAAAGGGAAAAAAATCACTCTCACACACTTTGTCCGGATGTGTTCCACGACTCTGGAATGATCTCCCTCTTGCCACAAGATCAGCGGATTCCGTAGCTGTCTTTAAGAATTGGCTAAAAACACATATTTTCTATCAACATCTGACCCATTAGTACAGTCTTCTACTTCTTTTCTACTTTCCTACCCCCCCCAAAAAAATAAAAAAAATTCTTAGCTTCGTATACTGTGATAGACTGGCTGAGACCAGTTTTTACTGCACCTATGCATTGTTGTTCTTTTGTTGCACAAATTGCTTCTATTGTTTTCCCCTACTTTGTACGTCGCTTTGGATAAAAGCGTCTTCTAAATGACTAAATGTAAATGTACATGCATGGGTGCAGAATTAACTCCTGAACTTATTATTATATCAAGTCGATCTGGTCAAAGCAAAATGACGATGTACCCTCTCTTAAAGAAAATATTATGTAATCACAGTCAGCATTTGTTTGCTTTCCCCACTGGAGATGACCTAGAGGCGATAGCTGGGGATTTTACAACAAAGTACAGTAGCTGGTGCACTATATGACTGTCACATATGCATTAAGCCTCCAGTAATATCTTTGTTGGATATTTTGCATCTGTGCATTATGTACTGAAGAAAAGCCCTGCACACTTGCTGACTGTATCCACCTGCAGGTAAATGCATTCTTGGGGAAGATGGCTATCCTTGCCTAAGTGTGCCCATCTGATCCTGTAGAACCATGCGCAGGCTCACAGCAAGCTCTTGCATGCATGGAACATCATAGTATGCTCCATTTTCTCCAAGGCCTTGGAAAGCCTTGTGCTGTGCTCCACAATTGCCGTTTTCTCAATTACACATTGCGCAAGAACACAGTCAAATACATTTTTGCATCATTGAAATCTCAAAATGTTCTGACATAAAAATGTTTGGCTGCAGGGTTAAAATAAATTAATCCTGATGTGTGAAAGATGCTCCCTTTGTAATTACTGTAAAGTACATTGACGCTTGCCTGTGACGTATTTCAGAAATATTTAGGCTATAGGTGTAAATGTTTTGTATTGTAAAGTTTTACTTAATAGGCTACTTTTTTAAAGCATACCTGTACAGTTATTTAGGCAAATATATCCAAAGTGATTTTTTATAATATTGAAAAAGACAGATGGATAAAAATTACAGCCTCACTGCTTCCCACAGTCTTTTTCGGCATTATTATCAACGACATTCACCACAATGGTTAACATTTACAGTATTATTATTAATACAGCAATTCAAGTGCATAAACAATGATTTGTAACTTTGCTAATATACATTTTCTATTTTACAAGATGATATGTATAGAAAATTCCTACTGAAGCAGTTATCAATTTGCTAATTAAATGTTTCATTAAAATTATGTCAACATGGACTATTTAGGGGTTAAGGGTAAATTCTTGTAAACTGTGTTTTATGCATTTTTGTATAGCCTACTTGAATTAGATTTTGCCCTTCTGGTCAAATATAAATACATGACTGCCCGGTTTCACAGACAAGCCTTAAGACTAGTCCAGGACTAAAATGAAAGTTTGAGTTGTCTTAACTGAAAATAACGTGCACTGACATATATTAAAATATACCTGTAACCAGGGCTTGGCAAAAATATATCAACATGTATTTTAAAATAAAATACCAAATACCTTACTTTTAAGTGTATCAAAATAAACTACAAAAACAGCGGCCACACCATGTATCAAAATAAACTACTGTATTTTAAAAATACTGCAAAATACTTTTACAAGGGAGCATGACATTTCTTCACAAACCCTCCATCAATTGGCCTATTTGATCTATCCCTTCACCATTACACTGACTCTGTTGATTAAGTAAACAATGTTTGATAACAAAACAGCTTTTCTCTGCCCAAGTCATGCAATAAATCTGACATATGCAACCAGTTAACAGATCCAATATTCACATATGCCTGGCTGTGATCTCCCAGATGAAGGTTAGTTTTAAAGTTACCAACAGTTGAATGTTTTACAGTTTGCAAATGACTTGTAATTGTATCCTAATTTAGTTGGTGTTTGGTAACAAATAAGCAACACTGACTCAATGACAAACAAGTCATTCATAAGAAGACAACTGATGTCACCTGTATTCATAGCAACTAGTTTCTCATTAATTAACCATTTGATTGTTAATCATGAATAATAATAAACATATAATTAGACATATGCCCGGTTAACCGAAAATATATACCACGTGATTTATGCACAACTTGTGAGTGAAGTACGGTAAAATGCTGCTGCATCCGAAAGCCAGAGGGCGCTCTCGTGCAGAAACTCCAAATACGCACAGCAGAAGAAGACCATAACATACGTAGTAGTAGGAAATGCCTAAGGACATGTTTTTATCACCGATCCTCAAGTCTCATCACGTATTTTTATGATAATAAAGTATATTTATAATGATAATTATACGCATCAATAAAATAAGCAATACCTTACAAAACAATCACACTAATATATTTTAAGAAATGTCAGTGCAAGCTGTTTTCGATCAAGACACCTCTAACGTTTGAGTTAGTCTGGGACTAGTCTTAAACCCTGTCCTGGAAACCACCCCATTATGTGTGAATGTGGGGGCTCGTATGTCTGTGTCTTAGAACGGCTCACAGCAGAGTCGGCGCCACGAGGGGGCACTAGGGGGAATGGCCCGGCCACTTCAGTCACTGTGCCCCCTCACTTTTTAAAATGATAAAAGATGAAATCATTAAAAAAAAAACATTTGGATAACGAATTTGGTTTATATTTATTAAAGAAACAACAAGAGCCGAGGGTAAAAATAATTTATTTATTCGTTAACAGATTTTAAAGACACAAGCTAAAGGGCTGCTTGCGTCCAGCGGCAACGTTTCTGTATGCATTGCTTAACAAGAAACGGGCATTGCTATTATGCAGACGGTGACAAGTGGAGATACAGGCTGTCTATCAGAAAGCAAGAGCTCGCTCTTTAGTGTTGTTATATTGATGCGATCGTTTTGTTAGACATAAAGTTCTATTGGGGAACAGTCCCCTGTATACTTTTTCTGTCACTTTTTCTTTAAAGCCAGCTGCTTTTGACATTTTTATATATATATTTTTCTATATAAGCGTCTAAATTAGTAATCTTCATTTATTAACTTCCGCTGAATTTATATAGGCTGATTGGTGTATTTCCAGTTCTTTTTGTCAAAACGTCATACAACATTTGCTCTCCTCCAAGTTGATATTAAAAACATTAGTCTTTCAGTTTCAGTGTCTTTCATGTCTTTTAGTTCAGTTCAATTTATTAGCTTTGAAAAAGCTATGCGAAATATGCAATGCTGTCCTCGAAATGGACATTTAGAATTGTTAAACTTCAAAACGGCAGCGCGCTGGATGAAAAGCTTTGTATCTACAACTCGCAGGTATTGCGCACCCATAGGCAGGATTTAACTAGATTTTTTATTGTGTTATAGTTAAAAATGTCTAGCTCTCAATGAAAAAGGCAGTGCGCGGCTGACGTGTGTGGAAATGGATTTATAGCGCACTCGTTATGTGCAAATGTGCCGCTTTTACAAGTGTGATTTGGTTAGCCTACCACATTGCATATAGATCAGGTTTTCCGTGATTATCTCTGATAAAAAAGTAAATTGTTAAAACTTAAACTTGAGAAGAAAACTGGGGCATGGCGGAGTGCCACTTCTTAACACCAGAAGACCGCACACTGAAACAGAACAGAGTGAGACCTCAGCCTGTGCCGTGTCTCAACCTTGAATTGTCCAACCTGTCAGCTTTTCCTACCGCAGGGCAAAATTTAGGCTATAATCTAAACCACGTCGACAAAATAAACAGGTAGGATGATTTTACAATGCAAAATACCCTGTCAGATAGTCCTACAAGTTTAAAATGAACACATTAAATAAATTTACATCGTAAATACCCTGTCAGATTATCCTACCAGCATAAAAGAAACATGATTAATTTACGCAGCCAGCCTTCCCACTGATGACTCAGCCGGCCTTCTCGCCAGTGACGCAGCCGACTCTCGAGTCCGGTATCCAGCCGGCGACCAGTCCAGCGCAGCTGCCGGTTCTCCAGCTGGTGACACAGCCAGCACTTCAGCCGGTGACGCAGCCAACCTTCTCACCAGTGACGCAGCCGGCCTTCCCGCCGGTGACTCAACTCTCAACTCAACTTTATTTATATAGAGCTTTTACAATTTTCATTGTTACAAAGCAGCTGTACATGAGACACATTGACTACAAGCAAAACAATCAAAGTTGTACCTGCAAAAACAAGAAAAGGTTGAAAACACAGAAGACAGACACACCCACACACAAAACACTCCACACACACAACACGCACCAACACACACAGACACAGAGACACACACACACACACACACACACACACACACGCACGTACACAGACAAGTACGCACACACACACACGCTCAGTGAGAGCACACATTTAGGATAAAGGAGAGAGAAGCACAGGTCAAATATAACAGATAATAAATTCCTATATGCAATATTAATTAAGTAAAACTTTAAGATTCTAAAGCAGCCCCCCCGGTCAGGCAGATAGTGCAAAAACAGTATGCAAACGGTGGCGAGGAACCCAAAACTCTAATCGAGAAAAAAAACCTCAGGAGAACCCAGGCCCAACCAGGGGATTCCAGTTCCCCTCTGGCAAAAGCTGCTGCCTCTGCACAAGCTCCAGAGAACTTGCACAACAAGGCTAAATAAAATAAATAAACTTAATAATAAAATAAATTATAGTTTAAGATTATCATTAATAATCTAATAGCATTTGAAATTTTGTGGTGAAGACATGTCAAGAGACCGCGTCCTTCTTTATCCAGCTCTATCATCTCAGCTCTTGTCAGGTCCCCACTTCCCATTCTCCGCTCTACCATCAGGTCAGGCCATGAACTGCATCCTGCTCGCTGTGGTAACCTTGGAACAATGAGACAAGACTGGCTGAGAGTAGAGTACTGTTCTGTACTCTTTGATGCAACAAGTACATCAGTTGTGTTTTTGGTTCCGGTTGATCTAACTAATGCAGCCTAAACCCTCTGAAGATTTATATTATGGAAGAGTAGTGTATGCAAGATTAAAAAGATGCGTCTTTAGTCTAGATTTAAACTGACAGAGTGTGTCTGCCTCCCGGACAGTGCAGGGAAGACTATTCCAAAGTTTAGGCGCTAGATAGGAAAAGGATCTACCACCTGCACTTGATTTTGAAATTCTAGGTATTACCAACTGACAGGACGCCTGAGAGCGTAATGCACGTGAAGGACTGTAATACAAAAGGAGTTCATTCAAGTACTGAGGAGCTAAACCATGTAAGGCTTTATAGGTAATAAGCAAGATTTTAAAGTTAACGCGATGCTTTATAGGTAACCAGTGCAAGGTTGACAGAACCGGGCTAATATGTTCATACTTTTTTGTACGTGTAAGAACTCGAGCTGCCGCGTTTTGGACCAATTGGAGTTTTTGTAATAAGCCTGCAGGGCAACCACCTAACAGTGCATTACAGTAATCTAGTCTTGATGTCATGAATGCATGAATTAACTTCTCTGCATCTGAGATTGACAGCATATGACGTAGTTTAGATATATTCTTAAAATGGAAAAACGCAATTTTACAGGTGTTGGCGACGTGGCTCTCAAATGACAGATTACTATCGAATAGAACGCCAAGATTCTTTGCTGACGACGAGGGTTTTATGGAACATCCGTCAATAGTTAAACAGTATTCTTGGTTGTTACTTATAGCAGTTTTCGGTCCAATAAGTAACACTTCCGTTTTGTCCGAGTTCAGTAATAAAAAGTTGTTACTCATCCAGTTTTTTATATCGACTATGCATTCCATTATTCGATGGAACTGCTGTGTTTCATGAGGCTTCGAGGAAATATAAAGTTGAGTATCATCAGCATAACAGTGAAAGCTAACTCCGTGTCGCTTTATTATATCTCCTAGAGGTAGCATGTATAATGCGAAGAGCAGAGGCCCTAAGACTGAGCCCTGTGGTACACCGTACTGGACTTGCGATTTGCGTGACACCTCATTGTTTATTGCTACAAATTGAAAACGGTCGGATAAATAAGATTTAAACCATTTCAAAGCTATTCCCTTAATGCCGACATAATTTTCGAGTCTATGTAGGAGTGTGCTGTGGTCAATGGTATCGAATGCAGCACTAAGGTCTAGCAGCACCAATAACGAGATACAACCTCGGTCAGACGCCAATAGCAGATCATTTGTAACTCTGATCAAAGCAGTCTCTGTACTGTGACATGCTCTAAATCCAGACTGGAATTCTTCATTGACTGGAATTCTTCATTGACGCAGCCGGGTCTTCAGCCGATGACTCTGCTGGCCCTCTCGCCGGAGATTCAGCCGGCCTTCCAGCCGGCCTTTCAGCCAGCCTCCCAGCCGGCCTTCCAGCCGGGGACTCAGCCGGCCTTCCAGCCGGCCTTTCAGCCAGCCTCCCAGCCGGACTCCCAGCCGGTGTCCCAGCCGGTGACTCAGCCAGCCTCCCAGCCGGACTCCCAGCCGGTGACTCAGCCTGCCTTCCAGCCGGCGTCCCAGCCGGCATCCCAGCCGGCTCTTCAGCCGATGGCTCTGCCGGCCCTCTTTCCGGAGATTCAGCCGGCCTTCCAGCCGGGGACTCAGCCGGCATCTCAGCCGGCTCTTCAGCCGATGACTCTGCCGACCCTCTCGCCGGAGATTCAGCCGGCCTTCCAGCCGGTGACTCAGCCGGCCTTCCAGCCGTTCTCACAGACTAAGACTGTCCCCCTGGTCCCAACCCTTTTGGACTTCCCCCCTTGAACTCTTGTGTTCCCACGCCCCCCTCCCATGTTTATTATTTTTATTGGCACACCCCAGTCCTGTAATTGCTGCCCCTATGCTCCCTTTGGTGTGTTTTGTGTTGTCTTTGTGGTGTTTGTCTGTGTGCTTTACTGTTTCGTCCCGCGGAGGTTTCTCCCTTGGAACGCCGCGAGGCGTTTCTTGGGGCGGGGGTTCTGTCAGGACTCTGTCCTTCCTGTTTTCGAGTTCTTTAACTCTATGGACAGGGTCGTGACAGAACCATGTCCTGCGGGTGTTTTGTGTGGAGACGCGTGGCTTTTGTTTACTTTGTGCCACGTGTCCTCTGGTCTTGTCTCATAGCCCCGCCCTCTTGTTTCCCGTATCTTTCCATGATTGTTTTATCCTCGTCACCTGTCCCTCGTCTCTGTAATTATCCTCTGTGAGTTTTTCCCTATTTAATGTTCCCCTCAGTCTCTAGTTTTTGTTCGGTTCATTGTTCTGTTTCCTGTATGCTGTTCTTTCGTGGAGTTCTCGTTTCCTGCCTTGTCTTGCCCGTTTTGTGAGTTTGGTTTTGTGTATGATTTGTAGTTCTCGTTTTGCCCCCTTGTGGGAAGTTTTTGTTTGTCTTTTGAAAGGTCTTTTGTTTATAGTGTTTTGTTACCCCTATAGTGTTTTGTTAATTGTTTTATATATGTTTAAATAAATCATTTTTTGAGTTAACCCCTTCATCGCCTGCCTGCATCTGGGTTCTGCCTGACCATTGTGTGACACCTATATATAGAAAATGGTAAATTTGTGGATACTTTTAAATTCAATTCCTCTTTGTAGTGTGTTTTGGGTTTTATTCCAATAAGATTTACCATCCCACCAATATAATCCATCACATACAAGTAGACAACACGTATCCGTAGTACAATTCCCATTATAACCATCGAATCCATTACATTTTATGTTGTATTTTGGGCAGGATTCTATTGTTTTTATACAGATATACAGGAATACTTCAACTATAGTTACTTAAGTAAAAACATCATTCATTTTCCAAATCGCTTTAAATGATAAAGCAGCAGATCAGAAGTTAACACACGCGTAGCTCAAGGTGTATGTGATGCTTATTTACCGTTTAGCCGTTATGGCGATCACTTTCATGACAATGTTTCTACGATCTTTGACTGATCGTAACCCACAGATGATTACACCACACTTTAACATGTGCCTTTTTCGTCTGTTATTGTTCATTTGCCTTTTTAGAGCGCTATCAACGGTGTAGCAGCGCCTACGTTTACATTAGTTTAGTGGGGAAGATCCCAGAGTTGCCAGATTTGCGTAAAAAAATCTGCCAAATGGCCATTCAAAGCTTGCCGGAAAACCGCGAGTTTAGAAACAGTAAAAGGTCCTGGCAGATCGCAAGCCAGATAAATTGCGCACACAGGAAAACCATAGAAACCATTTTCTACTTTTGGACCTTTTTATAAATGTAGTGGAGTAAAAAGTATGATATTGTCTTTCAAATGTAGTGAAGTTAAAGTGCAAGTACTCCGAAAAAATAATACTCAAGTAAAGTACAGATACTCAAAAAGTATACTTAAGTAAAATACTCAGGTAAATTTACTTCGTTACTGTCCACCTCTGGAAATGCGTTATTATTTTTTTCCATGCACAACCGACGAACATAACATAGGCTGAAAGTACATTTACATTTAGTCATTTAGCAGATGCTTTTATCCAAAGCGACTTACAGATGAGGGAAACAATTTAAGCAATCTATCTAGCAATCTATCTGAAAGTAGCAAGCTAACATGGGGCTGCTGCTCGGTATAATGGTATTTAGTAGTGATGTTACGTTCTGAGCCGAGGCTTCGGAGCGTGTGTCGAGAAATCCTGGAAGCTTTCAGTGAAGCGCGTATCGAGGCTTGTATCGCTTTAGACCAATGACGTCATAGATGACGTCAGAAGCCTCGCTTCCGCCCGAGTGGTTCAGTAAGCGGTTCGAATCTTGCCGCGACATTTTGACAGCTATATAAACCAAGTACCACAAGCACATTCACTGCCCTCTGCCCAGTTAAACCCAGACACTTTTCAGTTTTCTGCCTATTATGACCAAATAATTGATTTACACACATTTATTTCATAATTATAATTATGTTATATACCACCAAAAAAAACACATTATATTCATATAAATAGATAAATAGTCTATGTGGAAATAGTTTTTTTTCCTTCACCGTTATTTCTAAGCCTTAACTGGCGCAAAATACAGTGTATCACAGACCACATCAGGCACATCTGTAATGTATCTGCCTGTTTTACACTCTTTGGCCACCAGATGGTATTGTGAGCAAATGAAGCCTCGAGAAATGAACCCTTTTGTGAACCACTTGGCTGAAAAGCTTCAATGCTTCATGAGGCTTCATCTCGCCATCACTAGTATTTAGCCTAGGGCCTAGGCTACTAACACGAAGACCAAAACTTAACATAAACTCTTAAAAAATAAAGAAATTTATGCAATAGATAGATGGAAATCTTGCAGCTTGCACGTTTCTTACCTTGACCACCTTCTTCCAATTTTCTGTTCTGCTCTCAACAAGTCCGGGCAAACTACTGAGTAGGCACCAATCAGAGGCCGCATTTTTATGATGTCATCACGTAGACTTCTTACAAAGTATTTTGCAGTATTTTGAAACTACAAAAATACAAACACTGAAGTATTTTGATACAAAATATGAAGCCATTTTCATCAACCCAATCAAATACAAATTACAAAATACTATTTTTTACATGATACTATTTACATTTAAATACGTGTCTCATAGCTCAAATGGTGTTTAAGAGTAATAAATCAATAAATCATACGTACATAAATCTGTTTAATTAAAATAAATCAGGGGCCAGTATTTTTATAGGACTAAGCATTGTACATCAGACAGAACTGTGAGTAATTTACAGTTGGTTTATTTCATTTAGCTGAAGTGGTGTACAAGTTTAATAGATTTAAATGGGTTTCAGTACTGTCTAAAAAAATTCATGGTTCAGTACCGTATATAAAAATATAAGTTTAATAATCAGAAAAACAAGCCTTTTGCCTCATAGGGAATAATGCTCTGAATATGTTAAAGTTGGTTTGATACCTTTATCTGTAACGGTGTCAGAGTTTAATGGATTTAAATAGGTACAGTGTGTTAAACATATCAAAAATAAGGAATCAGTATACCGTATATAAAAAATATCAGTTTAATAATCAGAAAAACAAGCCTTGTGCATCATAGGGAATAATGCTCTGAATATGTTACAGTTGGTTTGATACCTTTATCTCAAATGCTCTTGTCGTTTAATGGATTTATGTAATTACATACATTAAAAGTTGTACAATTATTATAAAATGCTAATTCCAAAAAAACGGAGCCTTGTGCAATAACAGGCATGTTTTTCTGAACATTTTAGTACTGGTTTTATATATTAATGTCACGTAGTTAAATTGTTTAATCAATTTTCATGGTTAATTTCTATATCATTTTTTTCTAGAAATTAAGCCTTGTGCAACGTAAAGGGCATATATTTATGTCTATCTGAGTTAGTTTGGGCTCAAAACATAACAGGCGCAAAGAGCTTAATTGGTATGAAACCGAATGTCTAATGAATGTCCAACGTCAAACTAACTTTACCGCAGTTATTTAATCAATATAATGCAGAACCAAACCAGACAGACATAAAGAATAAAATGAGACAGATAACATCATCACTGGATTTATTATATGCAGTTCAGTAGTTAAAATCAGCAAATACTTGCCTCAGGTTGATGTCTATGAAGGTATTTTTGGTGCGAAACTACTGAGCACCTGTGAGGGTGGAATTTGTAGTTGTAGAGGTGGGCCACACACGTGTATCAGTAAATTTGTAGTCAAAATTTGAAGTTGCAAACTTGTCAATTTTTTTTCTCTCCCGCAAACACAACACAACACAACAGTTACACCTTCTTGAATCCTTCAGTGCAGCACAAATCCAATTCTACAAATCACAAACAGTAAATACGCGTGATGTGCTGCTGATGTCTCTTTACGGCCATGGTTTTAAACGGCGCCATCCGTCTGGAGCGGAAAAAAAGTTAAACGGCAACAACGCAAAGTAAAAGAACAAGAGGCATGTGTTTTCATAGTAACTCTTGTTTAGTTTTTGCCAAATTATGCAAGAACGTATTTACAAATTAAGTATTAATCATGGACACATTTAAGTTAGTTGCTTGAGGTTGGACGTTTGATATTCGTGAATTTAGGGACCGTCTCCAAAGTTACAAATTAATACACTTTTCTAACTTCCGTAGCATTTAAAGGGGATAACTTAGACCACAAAACCAGCTCTACAGTGTGCATGTGGGTGTCCGCTATAATGCACACCTTTTGATTTTTTATATTTATTACAGTAAACTGTGAAGTTGTCACTGTGAAGGTGTTTATCTTTTCACACTCCCTGTATTTTCTCGTGTCTTGTCATTGGCCCCGCCCCTCTCGTTTCCTGTATTGCTTCCCTGCTGTGTGTCATTACCCTCACCTGCCCTGTGTTATTATCCCTCCTTTGCCTTCCCTTTAAAATGCCCTCATGTTTCATTGTCTTGTTGCTCGGTCATTGCATATGGTGTCTTTGATTGCATTCCATGTTCTGATGTTCCCCGTATTCCTGTGCCTCTTGTTGCTGTTTTGTCTGCCGTAGTAAGTGTTTAGTTTAGTCCTTGTCAAGTGTATGTTACTTTAGTGTTAGTTAGCTTACGTCCCTTTTTCTTATATTATAATTCTTGTTCTTGTTTACACCCCATCGTGGGTTTTTGTTTTGTGTTTTGTATAATAAACTCTGTTAACCCCTTCAATCCCACCTGCCTGCAATTGGGTTCTCCTCTTGACAGAATGACCGAGCCCACTACGAACCCAGCAGGCAGCATGGAGGAGTCGAACGAGGCGTTCAGGAGCCGCCAGGCTCACGTCCTGTTCGGCTTCCGCCAGAGGGGGATCCCCGTGAAAGACTTCGCCATGGACTTCCTGTCCACCACGTGCTACTCGGGGTTCACCGAGGCAGAATTGAAGGTAATCTTCAACAGCTGCCTCGATGAACCCTTCGAGCCAGCGGAGATGCGCCAATTCGCGATGAATCGTGAGGAGTCTAGGGGAATGTCCATGGCGGAGCCTCTCACGGGGCTCGCGACCATCCAGGAGGATAGCCCCTTACAGGTCGGGGTTTTGGGTGTCACAATGTCATCCTCCTCTCCCCCGGCAGCTCCTCCTCCGCCCATCAGCATCCGTGGCCGGCGTAGACGAAGGGAGTTGTGGGACTCCCCGTCCGACTCCTCCGGTACAGAACTAACCGGGCTCCCCATCACTTCTCTCCAGCCGGCCACACATCCTGTGGGCCGGGCCAAGAAAAAGAAGCCGAGGAGGGGGATGCTGAACCCTGCCCAGCCGCCAGTGAGCGCTGCCCAGTCGGCGTCCGAGCCAGTGCAGCCGGCGTCCTGTCCGGTGCAGCCGGGATCCACTGCGGTGCAGCCGGGATCCAGTCCGGTGCAGCCGGGATCCAGTCCAGTGTCCAGTCCGATGTCCAGCCCGGTGCAGCCGGCGTCCAGCCCGGTACAGCCGACGTCCAGTCCGGTGCAGCCGGCGGCCCAGCCGGTGATCCAGCCGGCGTCCAGTCCGGTGTCCAGTATCGTGCCCAGCCCGGGGCAGCCGGCGTCCAGTCCGGTGCAGCCAGCGCCCAGCCCGGGGCAGCCGGCATCCAGTCCGGTGCAGCCGGCGCCCAGTCCTTCATCCCAGCCGGTGCAGCAGCCGGCCTTCCAGCCAGTGTCAAGCCCTGTCCAGCCGGCCTTCCAGCCGGCGTCAAGCCCTGTCCAGCCGGCCTTCAAGCCGGCATCAAGCCCTGTCCAGCCGGCCTTCCAGCCGGCGTCAAGCCCTGTCAAGCCGGCCTTCCAGCCGGCGTCAAGCCCTGTCAAGCCGGCCTTCCAGCCGGCGTCAAGCCCTGTCCAGCCGGCCTTCCAGCTGGCGTCAAGCCCTGTCCAGCCGGCCTTCCAGCCGGCGTCAAGCCCTGTCCAGCCAGCCTTCCAACCGGCGCCCAAACTTGTCCCGCCAACGTTGAAGTCGGCGGTCCCCCCAGGACTTTCCCCCCTAAGTCCCCCTGAACTCCGCACCCTCAAGCGTGCCCAGGGACTAGGACTGTTCCCCCCCATGAACCCTTGACTGTCCCCACCCCCCCTCCCATGTTTATTATTTTTGATTTCCCACCCTAGTCCTGTTGTTGTTCTGTCATGTTTGCCCTTGATTTTGTTTTCATTATTTTGCCTTGTCTTGTCTGTCACCAAGTCGGTCTTGTCTCGTTAGTCTGCCCCTTGGTGAGCACCTGGAGGTGCTCATTAAAGGGGGGGCTTCTGTCACGACTCTGCCCTTTCTTGTCATGGATTTCTTGGTCTTGTGGCAGAGTCGTGGCAAAGCCTTTGGTTTTGTGTGAGAAAACCATGGGGTGTTTATCTTTTGACACTCCATGTGTTTTCTCGTGTCTTGTCATTGGCCCCGCCCCTCTCGTTTCCTGTATTGCTTCCCTGCTGTGTGTCATTACCCTCACCTGCACTGTATTATCCCTCGTTTGTCTTCCCTTTAAAATGCTCTCATGTTTCATTGTTTTGTTGCTCGGTCATTGTATGTGGTGTCTTTGATTGCGTTCCATGTTCTGATGTTCCCCGTATTCCTGTGCCTCTTGTTGCTGTTTTGTCTGCCGTAGTAAGTGTTTAGTTTAGTCCTTGTCAAGTGTATGTTACTTTAGTGTTAGTTAGCTTACGTCCCTTTTCCTTATATTACAATTCTTGTTCTTGTTTACACCCCATCGTGGGTTTTTGTTTTGTGTTTTGTATAATAAACTCTCTGTTAACCCCTTCAATCCCGCCTGCCTGCAATTGGGTTCTCCTCGCATTCTTGACAGAAGTCATATGTAAATATTGCCATGTGTTTTGCTGTGTATATTATATCCATCTACTATATGGGTTCCTTCAAAATATATATATTTACAGCTCAATAACATTTAGAGGGAATGACTTACAGGACTTAAACAACTACATTCTTCATGTGAGTTTCAGCTATAATGCACACCACTGCAATCCACTGCATTTGGTTTGCCTACGATAATATGTAAAAAATTTAGAGAATTATTGATGTGTTTTCGTATACTTAGCTTTATTAAGTAAACTATATTTATCATGCTTTATTTTTGTTAATCACCCATTTGGTTAGAAAAACACACCACTTATAGTTATACCACACCACATAACGTTATAGTTTTTTTACAGCTAGATGGTTCCAAGCCACGTGTTAATTAAGGAAAATAATAATTTGAATGTCAAACAAAATGTGAACTTTATTTTAGAATTAATTGTTCTTACTGTCTGTTTAATGTTTTTTTTATCTTTCAGTCTTTATTCGTTTAAATGTGTTAATTGATTTATTATTTTTTATTTCTTATAGTCTACAGCTATGTTTCTATCTAGTTTGAACTATTATGACAAGGGCCCTTCAAAAAGGTTTGCTTTTGAATGTACTCTATTACGATTAGTGATTTCAGGAAAATAAAGCAGCTCAGGATGATTCTCGCAGTTTTTCACTTGCGCGTTAGGGCGCCACCTGCTGGGCGCCAAAACTAGCTCGTTTGGCTGCAAATGCACAAATCACTTTTGCACCATATATCACACAGATGTGGTGCAAAATGAGAGTGTGCGAACTTGTGTCAGAGACTCGCAGCAGCAGATTCAAGCAGTTGTGTTTGTGCTAGAACAATGTGCAATAATAAAACCTTTAATTTGTGAGAAAATATTTTACAAGCATTCAACTCTCATTGCATGAATTCACATACTGTTTGCGGATGTGCAAAACTCGTCTGTGAACGCACGTCTTTTGGTGCAGGTGTGTGAATGTGTTTTGCACCATATTTACTGCAGCATTTGTAGCAAAAAATGTGAGTGCACGAGTATCTCAGTTTGTGATTTGTGCACTTGCACTGAAGGATTCAAGAAGGTGTAACTGTTGTGTTGTGTTTGCGGGAGAGGAAAAAAATCTACAAGTTTGCAACTTCAAATTTTGACTACAAATTTACTGATACACGTGTGTGGCCGACCTCTACAACTACAAATTCCGCTCTCACAGGTGCTCAGTAGTTTCGCACCAAAAATAACTTCATACAAGAAGAGGCAGGATCATGACACATCCATCGTGTGCAGCGTGGACTCGGACTCGCGCAGTAACGAACTGAATCTTTATTTTCGCACATTCTTTTATTTAGCAAAAGCGTTGCTTTCATGAAAGGGTAAATAAATGCGTTTGATTAATTCGTTTTGGATAAGGCATCTCTTACTATTATCATATGATAGCCTACACGTGGCTTAAACATCCACACACAGTGAGTTTTAACTTCTTCATAAAGTTGGCCCCATACAGTTAATGTAACCCCCCCCAAAAGCGCTACTCGAGTCTTCTTTTCCTGACGTAGCCTACAGTAGTGTTTGCGAAATTTGAAGTGCACACACCCCTCACAGATCCGGTCTCTTTCGTTTTCATTTCCCGGAAGGATTCTTAATATTGCAGGCGATCCGCATAAGAATAAACTCAGCTTTGCTAAACTACGTTTTTATGCCACTGTAAATGCTTTCTTACGTGCTGTAGCCTATATGTCAACCAGTTACTAATCAGCGAACATTTTGAAGAGTCTCATATTGAAATTGAATAACATGAGTGACGCTTCCTCACTGCCACCTTTGAAGAAGGTAAGTTATCTAAGGTAAACACGCAGTCGTCATGTTAAAGTGCGTTCAGGTAATCTCTTTTCATTCTTATTCATTGCCACAGTTTAAAACGAAATGAAACTCTTAGCACATCAACACATAAAACTGCTCAAATAAGCTTGCATGATATTAAACTTAAATACATTTGACAAATAAAACTGTCTCCAAAAGGTCCCTTTTGTCTGTCAGATGTGTCCATTTTTTTTTTAGACAAAATTTCTTATCAACATATTATGCGTCACTTCAAAATTGAAAATAAAAACTGTGGTGTGTCTCAGATTTACTTTCACTTTTGCTGTGTGCATTGAGGTGCCAGTGTTTTGATACAAGAAAGAAAAAGCAGACTTATCAGTTTTGCAAACGGATGAAAAAGCACAGATCTACAATCTTTAAAAAAAAAAATTTATATAGGTCAAAAATGCATTATAGACATTAAAAGATCACATTTTTTATAAAAATGTTTGTTTTCATGTCCTGCCCTTAACAGAGCTTTAATGGGAACGGACCTCCAGTTCTGTCTGATCCTCAGAGTGCCCTTCCCTCCCCAAATGAAGCTGATTCTGACGAACTCTGCAAGCTACCTGGAAGACTGCGTATGATCCCACGAAAAATAAACTTCACTTTACTTTCTTACATAGGATACAAAATGACCTATTTTACAGAATGTCCACTATATTCACTTTCTATAATTTGTGCACTAAGTCAAATTCCAACAAAATGTTGGAAGCAGAATCGTTCAAAAAAATCTTTCAAGCTTGTTCATGTTCAAATCTGGTGCCCACGGCAAATTTGACATCAGTGTCAGCCTTCAAAAAGTGTAGATTGGAAATTCGGCAAAATAACTTTCCGTGGCCAAAAAGAAACTCATGCAGGTTTGGAATGACATGATGAGGGTGAACAAACCATTTGTTGTGTGTTTGGTTTTGTAATGTACAGGGATAAATCCCTCGCTGTGGAATAAAGAGGATGTGAATCTCTGGCTGCGCTGGGCCCATAGGGAGTATTCTTTACGGCGTCCTGATCACCAAGCATTCGAGATGAATGGAAAAGCACTTTGCCTTCTCACCAAAGAAGACTTTCGTCTGCGCTGTCCCAGCTCTGGTCTGTGAGACTATTGTTATTTAGTGACACTTACTCATTTTGTTAAAGACTCTCATAATAAGTGCATTGTTTTTGGATGTACTGAGAACAGGTGATGTCCTGTATGAACTTCTTCAACACGTAAAGCAGCAGAGAAGATGTGCCATCTTCAGCCCTCCGTCCAACTGCAACACACAGTCGCAACAGATGCTCGGCTCACCTGGGACGGCAGGTGACCTACAGTATTCTCTTTTCTTTGTAGCATTTACGAGGCTGGTCCGTTGAAATAAAAATCTCAATTTGAGAGAGAACTTTGCGGGCTGAATTTAGTCCATAAATGTGATCTGTAATGCAACAATTAACAGACATTTTGTTAGTCTTATAAACTTTCTCCTTGAGCAAGTGCCAAAAAGGAGATAAAATCAGCCTTCAGGAAACACACCAGGCAGAAAGAGAACTACTGTTTTTCCCATCGATGCTTTTCAGTGTTAATATAGTTATACACTAACGAATGCACTGATGTGCTTTATATATGTGTTCATTACAAATGGACACTATGGGGTTAAATGGCTCCCATTCTATTATGCAGTAGGTGACTTCCTGGTTTCAAAGCAACTAGAGCTGTTGCCAGTGGGTGTGGCTAAATCACACTTACCTGTTCTCTCTGAACAAAAAAATAACAGGGCAAACAATACACTTATACATATAAACAATAACTATACAGATAAATTCAGGCTTAGTGTGTATTGATATAAGAAAGTGTTATTGATCTGCTTTGTAAAAATAGCTGTAAATACAGTAACTAACATCTGTAACTGTGTTACAGCTCCCTGCACTGTCCCTGTTTGTCCTGTGAATCCAAACTCTGGCGTATTAGCAGCTGGCTGGAACACAAATCTCAGCCAGGAGAGGACAAGATTATCTCTTAACAGTGGACATCTACAGGACATACAAACAGGTCATGATCTGCATTTTGAATCCCCAAAAACATAGGTCCAGATCTATGAAGATTTCGTTTATGAAGAAACACTACAGTTCAAAAGTTTGGGGTGACTTGAGTGAAATGTTTCTCTCAAACCCTTGATCTGAAGGTGTACGTTGAAATGGCCATAATTAGTTTCGTAGATAAAAATACAATTGTGCACACACAAATGCAAAACAATTTGATGGTAACGAGACATAAAAACAGTGTACACGTATGAATTAAACAACATGAAAGTAAACATAAAACACCCCACATAACGTACATAACTGACAACAAATATAATGCTGATGTCCTTCTGAAACCTCATATATCCATATTTGGGGATTTTTACTTTTTGTCATAAATCATTATTATAAGTCACCGTTTATGTTTGTCACTGGGTTTTGCAAATATCTTCCAATAAAAACTATTAAAGAGTGCTTGTCAACTTTGACAACACAGTATGTAATCATTAGAAAGTACAGTGTTTTTCCATTTCCTGAAAAACAGCAAATGTGGACATACGAGGTTTCAGAAGGACAGTGACTAGAAACATGATTATTTAAATGAAATATCATCAAATGTGGAGAGTCACACAATGAAATTGTGATATTCCGGCAGATGTAAATTAACATTTTAAAAAAAAAGTAAAACGACATGCTTTTCAAATTATTTTACACCCGACTTGTACATTTGCGGTCTGTTTCTATAATTTAACAGTTTTTTTTACAGTGCACAGGGAATTTTGGAAAAATGCTTTACTTGTTATTTCACTGTAAATGTTTTTAATTTACAAAAGATGTCATTTTAATGATATTTTGCTTAAAATGTACATTTAATTCTGTTTTTATATATTATAAATATGAATTGTATAGAAATGTTAACCATAAAATATATGCCAATACTTTTTAAACCTTACATTTTGGATTATTTTACAGTGGATCTTTACTGTAGTTTTTAACATTATTTTTCCATTAAAAAGATGTAAATATTTTACAGTGTACATTTTTACGAATTCTTGGCAAAGCATGACTGATGGTTCTAAAATCAAGTTTTGATTTATTTTGGAATAACAACATTCCCAAAAACAATCAATTTGTGTTAATCCAGAGTGTGCTATTATTCTAAGTGCCCCTTAACTTTTAATCGGTATTGTAAGTGCACATTTGAGAATTACAAAATAAATCAGTTTGGCTGAGCAATTTTACCACTGCATATACAACATCTGAGTGATTGTTGCATGGGGTAACTGGACATATTCACCTTAACGTATAGCAGACAGATTTGGGTTTGACAGATCAGCTATTTAATCTAATGTAGGATATGGAGGAGTTGATACCTGACACAAACGTAACAAAATCCATTTTCGGTTTTCATAACTTTAATTGTATCTCTATTCTGCAGGACTTTCTCATCATTCTCTTAAGGAAACTATGCAGCAGAGGCCTACACACAATGTAAGAAAACCCCCAGATCATTTTTGTAAAGATGGACCACTCAATCTGTCAAATAAACCGGAAAGAACCGGACACAATGCACACACATCTGAAGCAAATGGAAAGATTGCAGGTACATGTTGTTTCAAACTATTAAACCTTATTAGATGATACTTCTATTATAATTATCCCAGTGGCAGAACAAGCTTGCTATCCTTGTAAATGAAGAATAATGAATGAACAAAGACAGCGCTTAATTCTTATGATTTCTATCATATTTTTAGCTAAATGGATGAATATCATACAGCACATTTACTGTATGTGTACAATTGCAATATAACCTGCTGATCACCTCGTTTTGTTATCAGACTGTAAACTCTTATGGGACTACGTGTACCACCTACTGTCAGACAGTAGGTATGAGGCCTACATACGCTGGGAGGACCCTAAGACCATGACCTTCAGAGTGGTGGATCCCAATGGACTAGCACGGCTCTGGGGAAACCACAAGGTATAAGAGACCAGTCTTGTTTTTATTAAGGTTACATGTGCTATTGACGCTAACAATGCCAAAATCATGGGTTTCAGTTCCCAGTAAAAAAAAGTTTACATTGAAAAGAGCTAAATGCATAAGCAATATTTGAATTAATTGGTTTGGTATTGCAGAACAGGGTCAACATGACATATGAGAAAATGTCTAGAGCACTGCGTCATTACTACAAACTCAACATTATCAAAAAAGAGACAGGGCAGCGATTACTCTTCCGGTAAGTGGAGGCACTTTAAAAATACTTGTACTTTGTACTTGTAACTGTGATGTACTGTACAGTAGTTGTCAGTCGATAGGATTTCCAATCATCGACAGATGGTGATGCTGTATTAATATTTAATTAATGCTGATACATTTGAAAAACGATTTAATTGATTGATGTGCAATGGTTCATATTTTACCACTTTGAAGTTTGACTCATAATAAGCTTTTGAGCTGGTGCCTTGTTTTTTAAACAACATACAATATATCCCAGGATGCATAGCATGAAATTGGTTGAGGGAGGTAAAATGCTGTATGTTAAAAAAGCTAAAATATAAAAGTTTTTTTTGCAAATAATAGTTTGCATTAATGCATAGTTGTTATTACTTTACTAGTCTTATATAAAGTATTAATAAACGATAAGTTTGACCAGACTTTCGACTGTGCTTTTATGATGACAAACGTATTGTAGAATAAAGTTAGTCAAAATAAACCAAAAATGTTTAAAAGCAACATGCTTCCTATCCATTGACCATCCTACAGTTTTTTGAACTCACACTAGGGGGCGCTAACATTTCTTGTAATTCGCCAGTTGGGCACAAACTCTCAACATTTCACACATCACTGCTCCGATGTTATCCTTTGGCCCTCAAACCTTTCTTGTGTCGCAGGTTTCTCAAGACACCTGATGAAATAATGCAAAGCAGGTCATATCGTGCAGAACCTTCAGAGTCTCCTGACAGTCCTGCCTCTCCTGACAACAGAGAAGATGTTCTAGAAGTATCGCCCGAATCGTCCCCCACCTCCTTGAGCCCCTGCTCTGAACACAACTTCAGCATATCACCACTCCCGTGAAAAATACCACCACATTCTGATTTAACATGAGCTTTTAGAATGGTTCACAATGAACTCTGATCTTCCATCAGTGTGAATATTAGTTATTACTGTAGGGGTAAGACATCAGGGGCTGCTTAACTTTAGAGCCACATCACTCTTTTTTAATTTAGAGTAGCAGCATGCAATTCTTCTCTGGTTTAGCAGTGGGGGTTAGGAGAAAAGCTACCGTAAACAACACTAATTTTTCAATACAAGCAATTATGATACAGGTTCTATTATCTTTTGATGATTTTGATTTTTTTTAAGTTGACATTTTTGGAAATACTCTCTCAGGTTGTAACTTAGTAGCATTATGTTTCTTTTTGTGTATTAAGTAAATAATTAATGGTATTCATTTGTCATTAATCTGTATATTTAAATCAGTTAATGTGATAATTAAAGGGGTCAAATAACATGGCTAAAACGAAGATTATGGTTTGTTTTAGATGTAATGCAATGTGTGTACACGATGTAAGGTTCAAAAATGCTGTATTTTCCACATACCGTGCATGTTTGTATCTCCTCTTTGCCCCGCCTCTCTGAAACGCGCAGATCTTTTACAAAGCTCATGGCTCTGAAAAGCGAGGTGTGCTATGATTGGCCAGTTAACCAGTGCGTAGTGATTGGTCGAACATTGCAAGCGTGTGACGGAAATGTAACGCCTCTTACCATATTTGGAACATCAGGTTCCTCTTCAATTGTACTGACAGGTACGCCCACCTTACTTGTGTATACATTTGGGTGGTCTTAGTCAAATCATACCACCAGCTGACCTAGATTTGTGGGGGTGTGGTTACACGAGGCATTTCAGGCAGGTCTGGTTGAGCATTCGCTTTAGATAGAATGCATCTTTTGTTCCAACACTTTCATTTTGCAATTTTAGTGTCTAATACATGCATGGGCAACTTATAACACACCAGAGACACAGAAAACACGTATTCGCGCCATATGACCCCTTTAACTGAAACTGACAAATAAAGCGAAATATACATATTTTTATGTAAGATATATCATAAAAGGCATAAAATGATTAAACATAAAATCATATTGATTCTCATCAAGTCATATATTTCACAACAAAGTTTAATATTCAGGGTTAGGGGGTTGTTGTTTAGTGATTGTCCCAGGCAGAAACAACACCCATATTGAGTTAAACCAGAACAAGTAAATTTGAACCTTTACATTTTAATCAGTTCATCTTGTGAATTTTTACTTCAAAAAATATATATGCTAATTAATATTTATTATAAAATGTGGAGATTCAATTATATGTTGGTGTGAAAGTGGGAATGGATGCAACTGTTTTTATGTATTCAGCCATACACAGCAAAAGAATTAAAACATATTTCAAGTCTAAATAATGACAGCATCTCATTTGTTTTCTTTTTTTTTTTGCATAGCAATCTAATTCATCAAATACTTCTGAAATATGGATTTTCTAAACATGACACTTGATTTTGATTTATTTTAGGGTAATATTTTTCAGTGCAATGACAATGATAATGCGTTCATTCACTGAATGTTTTTGCCGACATACATTAGACATGCATACTCCAGACAGCGTGCAGTGATACACTGATTTGACACAGATTTTGATTCCCATTGCTGTACATCATTAATGGTGTCCTAGAGGGGAAATACGATTTTTTACATCATTGAAGTCTTTTTGGTTTAATAATACCGTGACTGCCTGGTTTTACTCGATGCACACTCAAAAGTGTGTGAAAAGAGCTGAAACTCTACCAGCAGATGAAGACGGGGTAGCTGTAAACATGTCATCACCTTCATTTGTTCTGTCTAACACTGAAAGCCTCTCAGTGTCTTTCTGTGGTTCAGGCTTTTTAGCAACATACCAGCTGGGTGTTGCGCAAAGTCTTTTGGATAATGCACCATGGATCCTACGAGGTGCTCCAAGGGTGTACGGCGCGTCTGCAGGTTCTCTCGTTGCTGCTGCTGTTGTTTGTGGATCAAATCTGGGTAATGTGTGATATTTACTCAATCTTGATTGATTCAAACTTAGGGGTCAACTGTACTGATCATTCAAAAACTGTAGGTTTGAACTCAAGATGGGACCCTCTTAAAAAAAGATGGTCCAGCTGGACTGTAATATTAGTCGCTGTAAGTGATGCAATAAATGTAATTAATTATCCCCTGAGAAAAGTAAAGTTTACTCTACATTTTTAAGTAAATAATTTACTTCTTATTCTACTTGTATTACATCAGTGTTTCACAACCTGGGCCTGGCCCACTAGGGGGACTTAAAAGAGAAATCAGGCATTAAATTAAGGAAAAACAATTACAAATCATGATTTTTCTTATTATTTGTCATATGTCATTGTTTCATGAATATTAAATATTATATTAATAATGTAAAATTAATATTTTGTTAGTCATTGAACATATTTTTTAGTTATGCCAAGCTCTAAACAATTTAATTAGGTACAAATTAAAAGCAAATATTTACTGTAGACAGTGCGGAAATGCATTGCAATGTATATATACTTTCAAAGATTCTGTAAAAAACAATATTGAATTTGCAATTTACAAGCAAGTTTGTTAGAAATGTGTTAGACATTTGTTTATTTTTTTGTCATTTTTAGTTTAATTTGAACCAACATAGGTTAATTGATGAATCGGCATGTTTATAGGTTGTTATGTTTAAGTTAATCATTATTTAATTTTTTTATGTTGTATTTGTTTATGTAAAATCACTTTGTGAAATCATTACTGTGTTCAATCAGCTGCTGTTTTTATAAATGGCTTATTGAGTCAGGAGTTGCTTTTGTTTTGCCTGTATTGTAATATGGGTTACTATTTATCCAGTATAATTCGTTTTAATTCTTCTTTTTCATATTTTGCAATTGAAATTGAACATTGACAATGTAATTATTAATATTCGAAGCACAGCGAACTTATCCATCACTGCTGTATTGTAAATGATCAAAGAGTCATCAAATCTTCTTTTTCTAGGTCGCGTGCGAGACAATCTTCTGGAATTTGCGAGATTTACACGTCAGCTTCCTTTCGGTCTTCTGAGCCCCACAGCTGATGTCTACAGATGGCTGGAGGTCACACTGGAGCGATCTCTGCCTGATAATGCCCACAGGCTGGCCAGCGGACGTCTGCACGTTTCCATGACTCGCATCCTTGACGGGAAAAACGTCCTAGTGTCGGAATTTCATTCCAACGAAGACCTTATAAGAGTAAGCATTATACATAAGTGTTTTGAATGTTATAATATAAATTCATGAATAAATATTTTTATAAATACAGTGTAAAAATAATTCACAAAGACTTGTACAGTAAATCCAGTTAAATTTAAGACAGCCTAAGACAGCAAAAAAAGGTTTACAGTGTAGATAAATAAATAAAATATCCAACACAGCAGCATTTATTTTAAACTAGCAAAAGCACACAACTCAAGCAACAAATAAATAAATACACGAAAATGTTTAACTATGTGTTTTATTATAGCTAAAACGTTTTGTTGTAAATAGGCAACATTAGACATATGTCCATAGTTGTGATGAACTACAGCTGCAATTGATCTGCTAGAAAATATGTTTAAATATGGGGGAAATGACTAAATAATTTGCTTTAAACTGTCTTTCTTCTGTAAGGCACTTTTGTGTAGTTGTTTTGTTCCTTTATACTCTGGCACCATCCCACCGCAGTATAAAGGTGAGGTGAGTGACATTTTTGTCTACTACGGCATATGAGCTTTAGCGCAGCATTTTTTCCCCCCAATGATTCCAGAATGGGAAGCATCACAGCTTGACAAACTGAAAACAATTTTTCCCAAAGCACTACATGGATGGAGGTTTCACAAACATCCAGCCCTTTGAAGACACGTCTCCAACCCTCACCATCTCCCCATTTGCTGGAGAGATGGACATCTGTCCCTCTGACACCTCCACCACCTTCTGTGATGTCATCATCCAGCAGCTGTCCTTCCATTGCTCCATGCCCAACTTAATCAGACTGTTAGATGCCATGTTCCCTCGAGACTGGAGGGTGAGTCCTGACATAAAGATGGTCATATAAATAAAAATAAACATATTTTGTGCAATATAAGTCTGACAGTAACCAGGGTCTTTCATAAAAGACAAACACATGAAAAATAAATCATTAATGGATGAATGAATGAACAAAGATAAATTAATATAAATAATCCATAAAACTATTGTTTCAGGATTTGTTTGAGGACAAGATTTGGAACAACTGAGTGTATTGTGTGAGGAGGACTTGTAGTGAATAACAACTGTATGGGATAGGTCACCCAAAAATTAAATAAAAATATCGCTCAAAACCTGTACGACTGACTTTCGTCTGTGGAACACAAAAGAAGATATTTTGAGAAATGTCTCTGGGGTTTTGTGGAAGTCAATGGAAGTCAATGGGGGTCAATGTTGTTTGGTTACCAACATTCCTCAAAACAATCTTCTCTTGAACTTTTTCTAGACCTCCTTTGTTTAATACCGTATTTTTTTGTTACTTTGCAGATTTTAAAGAAAGCGTTCTACAGTGGATACCAAGATACCATTTACTTTCTGGAGTGGAGCAGTGAGTGATTCAATATACCCAACACAATCTCAGGAATTCGTAACTATTTTCTGAGGTGGCTGGTATGTTTCTGTTCGATTTGCTTTCGCGCCAGTGACGGTTGTGTTTAGGGGTGGGATCAGGGCAGGGGCTAGTGGGGCGTTGCCCCTCCAAAAAACTCACAATTAAAATAATTACAAAATTATTATTATGTAATAAACATAGTATTAAAACATTCAGTATTAAATAGAGGCTTAAACATTACTAAAGTATTAAAACATTACTAAACAGTAAGAAGCTAACACAAACTGGCTAAATTTTGATGGACTTGACAGGTCGTCGTGATGTATCAATTTGATCTCATGAGAATGCGTAACTTTTCATCTACTAAAAAGCTTCAGTGTTGCTTTTCATCTACTAAATCGTACATTTTTGTGCGATTTACATCGTACAGATTCACATAAATTAGCCACCTCGTAAAATAGTTGCGGATTCTCATGAGATCAGATTGATATAGCATGACGACCGGTCATATTTTGGAAAGAAAATGTTAAACCATGTAAAGTCATTCAAAATTTGGCTGTGTTAGCTTCTCACTGTTTAGTAATGCTTTAATACTTTGGATGATTTAAAACGTCTCATACACCTCAACAGATGCTTTGCAGTTGTACCCTGACAGGAGGATGGAATCTGACGTATCTGATGATTCTGGGACGTCTGATTCACTGAGCTCTGATCACTGGATGCTGACACAGACTGATGCAGAGGACAGAGACCATCAAGAGGAACTTCGAAAGAGCGTTAAAGAGGTCTTCTCACCCCAGGGTCCATCCCGACCCACCCAGGAAGTACATCAGATCTCCAAAGTACAGGTTCAGGAAGGTATTGTTACTTATTTACATTTAACTTGAATACATAGACAGAACACCGAATAATCAAGAGAAATGAAAGATTTTCTGTTTTAGTGCTGCTGTGTAATATCGTGGGTCAGCTGGAGATTATGAGTGATCCAAAAGTATCTTTATCTCAACGAACACTATCGTTCCTGCTCTTTCTGTTCACTCTGCCAATATGGAGCGCCACAACGTTTGCTAGCAGGTACTGATCCATAAATGATCTTTCACATACTATTAACAAAAGCATCATTTAAATCCGATAAATAGGAAACGTTGCCATAATTTACACAATAAGGATTGATCACAAGAAAAGCAATGCCCAATAAAGTTTAATGTAATTGAAGTTAATACATCTTGACATAGAGTCTGGTTTTGTTGTTTTAAAGGTATCAGAAATGGATCACACACGCCGTGACTGTGACATACTGGGTCTTGCAAGGCTGTAAACTGTTTATGATCTTTGTATTCAACATTTTCTTGTCCACTATGTGGAAAAGCCTGAGAGACATGTAAGCACGCAAAAAATATTATCTTCATTGACATCAACATTATAACTCTTTATTTAAACGCATCATAGTTTTTTGCCCCGTTTTCTGTCTTTTCCATAGGCTGATGAGTCTGATCAGTTTCGTACCTTCACAAGTTCATGCCGAGTACCAGAGGGCTCGACAGCTTATTGAGAGACGTGATGCCTCCTCTAGTTTCAACGGTCCGGTCTCTGCCTCTTTCCAAGACAGTTCTTCCATATCACAGACCCTCCCGAACCTCTACACACTCCTGCGTTCACTAGAGATAGACAGAAAATGGAAAAAACACAAGATAGAGGTGCAGCACACAATACTGCAGCATATGACTGCAAAGAGAAGTTAAATGCGTGCGAACCGAACTTGTAAAAGCTTGTATCTCCCTTTTTCGTAATTTCCATTTTTTTCATAAATCATTACTATTCGTCACCCTGCATGTTTGTCTGTGGGTTTTGCAAATCTGAAGTATTAAGAAGAGCTGGTCAACTTTGACAACATAGTGTTTAATGATAAAAAAACAATGCGGTGGAATACTGAATTCTATTCTAAGTATTTTATTCACATATTCAAAGTATGTTCCTAAAATATGGGTGCACAACTGTTACACTTATGTACTAATATATCACAAGACTCAGTGATTCACATGAGATGGATTAGAAATAGTGCTCAATGAACACATTGAAATGTCAGGGGTGGCTAATGCATGTTGCACACATTACTAGACTTCATTATTTAATGTCAACCATTGATAATTACATTATCTTTTTAAAAGATGCAAAATATGATTTAGGAAAGCTCAAAGTTCCCTCTATGAAATAAGACAGTGGAACCAAAAAGCATGTCCTGGCACAGCCTCAATCCTTCAGTGGCGAGTCGTGTGATGCAGCATCTACCTCCATCAGTACAAACATCTACAGTCTACCTTCAGACCACAGCTAAAAAGCATGTCAAATTAACTTTGCATGATATCCAAAGCGGACTCTCAACCTTGTCTAAGTTAAGATAACCGATCCATTGTTACGTTTTGAATCCAAGAGTTTAGCATGAATAGGCGAATCTCACAAAGTATTGTGACATTTTTATGACATTTGGGAAGAATTTTTTAGTGAGAATCACTCAAAAAGCATTGCGAGGATCTGTTGAGAAATGTGACATTATCCTGTGGTTAAACTTAAAATGTTATCACATGGTAAGAAATACAAAACAGACGCTTTCAAGCATTAAAAAACGGCTAAAGACAATTTTGTGTTTTGTATTTATTATAAAACCTTTTGTAACAGAACTCTCGTGCATGACAGACGACGGTAAATACGGTCCAAAAATACTCTTTAATGATAGTCCACAATAATCCAATACACGGCGATGAGTAAACGCACTTGACAGAATCACAAGATACATTTAACAGTAACATATAACCAGTGTCGGGTAAGTTACTCTGAAAAAGTAATGAATTACTAGTTACTAATTACATATTCAGAAGTGTAATTAGATTGCTGTACAAGTTACTCTCTCCAAAAAGTATTTAATTACTTATTACTAATTACTTTCTATATCCTATATCAACCTTGATTAGTTAAGTGATTCAAGCATAGACATGAAACGGCTCTTTTCATTCATTCAAATAAATAATATTAAACTACATAAAGTACTCTTACTGACCAAAGTATTACAAATGTGAGAATTATACATTAAAGCACGGATTTTAAAGTTAGACTTTGAATTTTGATGTCAATTCCACTATTGCACACACACATATATTACACAAAGTATTTAGTTTAATTACATCAGAAGTAACTGTAATTAAATTACAAAAAAATCGAGTAATCCCTTACTTTACTTTTTCAAGGAAAAGTAATTAAATTACAGTAACTACTTACACCCAACACTGCATATAACATTTAAGACCGGACAAATAACACAACAACACAGTGAGTCCGGATACACACAGAGTCCGGGTGATGAGGGAACACTGTAGCTGGCAGGTGCAGTGATAACTGATGTGGGACAGGTGAGGGAGTGAAGAGGATGCTGGGAAACTGAGTCCATTTGGGAAAACGGGCAAAGAAGGACACAAGAGGCGTGACACCTTCAACATTTAACTGTAACTTAACATGTAAACACACAAGAATTTCAGTTTACAGGCTTTGGCTCATATAAAGAATAGCGTAAAGACTACTGTACAAATGTAATACTGTTCTTGTTTATGAAAGGAGCAGCATCGATCCTAATATCACGTTTTTCTAAAGCCCTCAGTGTGTACAAATCTTCTGACACTTATACCAGGAAAAGAGGGAATATGATCACACGGCACGTTTTCTAAATACTATGCCTCAATCAACCCTGTCTGCATAAAGAAACAGGAAACAAAATGAGGAAATAACTCATTAGCTTACTCATGTTTTCCCCTAGGGAGTAATGGGCTATCTAAAATCTTTTGTGTGCTTATGTGTACGGTATGCAGACTGTATCTTACATGTTCCCTCAAATTCCCATACTGAAAAAAGTATATTTAAAATGACCGTTACATCAAAGTTAAAATAAAATGAACCCTTAGAATTTATTTATTGAAACAAATGAAAAATAACTCAATATTATATCCATGTTGCTTAATGTGATGTCCTCACCTGAGTGTTTAAATATCCGTAATATACAAACCTAGGTAAGAAGTGATGACATACTTCATAAGTTGAGCTCTCGAGTACAGTTTTCTGATAAATGTCAGATTGACATTCAACACACATAAAGTTTTAAACACTATTTTGATGTACATGCTAAATAACTGAGTTGTTTTAACCAAGAAGTTATGGTTAACAGCTTTTGTAACGTGGCATGTCATCTATGGGGCTGTTATCTTCCAGACAAGCAGCAGATGGCAGTAAAGCCGAATCTTCTCTTGGACTAAACTGAATATACTTCACTATCTGCTCTAGTTCTTCTGACAGTCTCAAAGTATTCATTAATACTAGACTAATAAAAACCTATAGTTTATTAAACAATACACTAATGTCTTTTATTTGTCATAAGACGCAAATTAAAATGACATTTTATCTGTAAAATGTATGCATGCTCAAGCACGCCACACTGTGTTTAATGAAGACATGTACAGACAGAGATGTCACACCGAGACACTGGCAGCATGCGGATCCTCTCATATCGAAAACGTTCATCTTACTGTAAAGGGGAGGTCTGGTGGAATTTCACTTCTTAAATTTAGTTTGTGAGTAGTATAGCTGTTTGAGCATAAACAACATCTGCCAAGTGGCAACACTCAAAGTTCACAGAAAAGGAACACATATTCTTTAGCAGAAATCACATTTTAATGAATGGCTCGTTAGGACCACAACAAACTTCTTCCTGGGTTAGCGACATCATGAATCCCAAATTTTACATAAATCCTGCCCCCTGGAAAACGGATATGGTAATAGCCGGGACATCTCAACACACGCTCTAAGATGTAGACCAATCACAAAAGACTGGCTCTGCTTGACCAATCAGCATTTCGGAGGGAGGGACTTCGGGAACTCAACAGCCTGTTTTCAGAGAATAGAGATGACTGTGGAAAACACAGGTGAAATATGTAATATAGCATTTTTTGAAAATCGAAACATGAGCACCTATTGTTTGGCACATCATAAACATAATAAACACTTTGAAAAATAGGCTAAATAAGACCCCTTTGATTCTCAGCAGTTACTGTACGTTTGATATGCAAGTCTTTCTTTATCTACGAAGTTATCTCACACTGTCAAACCAGATGCGACGCGATACTGAGCCACTAAAGCACATAGCTGGTGAAAAAATATTAAAGGGAGCGAAAATATTTCTCTTTCCCTGACAATATTGCATTCCTTTGCAAAACTTTTACGTTCCCCACACTATTTTTTTCCGCTCAGAAAACTTTCTCATTCCCCAGAGATTATTTTGCACTCCCTTGCAAACATGACCTGACTTTTGAAGAGATGGCAATTTATTTTACTTTTATTATTATTATTATCGTTATTTGGGATGGTTAGGGGACCTCCACAAAGTAATGTATTCTAAAACTGTCCATATGATGGCGCAATTCCTTAAAAGTTCTCTTTTTGGGTGAACTATCACTTTAACTATAATAACCATAGTTTTTAGTGTTATCTGTTTTAAAAGCACAGTAACCACAAAGTTACATTTTTATTTATTATTTTTTTACAATAAAAAAACGATGGTCTTATCAACAGTAACCATAGATTTACCAGGTTATAATTTTGTAATAATGCGCTCAAGAACCCCCTGTTGGCTTTATTAATAGTTAAATGTGCATTCAGACCTGCTTTGAAATAGTATCTTACAGTATTTTCCAACAATCTCTCATAAATTTACAATGTAATCTGCACCATTCATCAGTCTAGGCATGGTTAGTTCCTGACCAACCCTTAAATTGACAAACCATGAGACATCTTACCATCAACCATGAGTCTAATTATTCTGTTCCATTCTGATAACATCAAAACACTTGACAGCTTGATGGGAACAGCAGCCGATCACAGCAGAATTCAATCTGGCTGGCGAAACATAACCTATGCTTACACAGACTGCCACAGAGGAGATATTCACCTGAAATTCTCTTAAGAGACCACAAACAAGTCAAAATAAGCTTTATAATGTCTTTTTAGTGTATTTTAAACAGATGTAGGCCAGGAAACACCTTGTATCCTCCAAGTCACCCAAGTGAATAATTCACCCAAGTTTAACTCAACTCCAGCAGTTTAAATATTTAGAGGCAGGTTAACACTAATGTTAGATTTGCTTGATGTCAGTCAGCCAGGGAGCTAAAGGTGACATCCTGCCTTTTGCATTTAAATCTATAAGCACATTGTTATTAAAACAAGATTACTATATTTTAAATGCTGAAGGAGTCAAATTTTCATTTTTTCCTAAAACAGTATTTAATAGCTTAAGGTTGAGCAGACTTAATCAAGTACATTTTCCTTTAACTACTGGCACTTAGTCTTGTGAACTTTCAGTTTTGTCAATATTTTCGAAGGTAATGAAGTGATTTTCAAATGATGTGTTGTTTTGATAGCATTCGGTGGGAATAAATAACAATGGTTTTTAATATTAATATTTAAATATTGTCTAATTTTGTAAGTAGGGTTACAGTAAAAAATTTACACAAGAAAAATGTGAAATGTAAATTAATTATTTATACTTTTAAAATAATCTACTAAATGAAATAATGTTGAAACAAAATCATGTCAAAATATTATTTTACCTTTATCTTATTTGAACTTAACTTAATCTTATATTTCAACATACAGTATTTACTTGTCTTGTCTTTTGATAAACCTGACACAATTGTTCAGTGTGCTAATAATGTCTATTTGGGCTTTGGACAACAATAGAAGAATCAAATATAAGATTTAAAAGAAAAGAAAAGTGCCTGAACCCACTGCACATGTTGCCAAGTGAATTGTCATGTGTCCCAATGCAACATGATTCATTTTGTACTATAGGACATTGGGTGCCCCATAATAGGTTTTCATTCCTAAATGTCTGAAAATCACACAATTTTTCCACATATTTTACATTATTGCACACTGCGAAAAACGTAATTTTACAGGTTTTCCACGTATAATATAGAAATATTATACGTGGAATAGAATTTCACATTCCAATAAAAACTGAAAAAAACCTGAAAAAGGCCGCAAAAAACCCCCATATTATTTTATGGTTTATTTCTGACTCCTCAGCTGCCGGAAAATTGCAGTTTTTTTTACAGGATAATGTCAATCTGGGTTTTGGACAACAATAGAAAGAAAGAAACAAAGAATAGAATAGAAAGAACCAAAGAATACATTTTTTCACAAAAATTGCATCATAAGCAACAAAAATTGTAGATAAAAGTATGAGAAAGTCTGTTTTAATTTAACTTTCATACAACAAAATATTGAGTTATTTTACACAAACTAGTTAAACTGTTAGTCTTAATAAAAGGGCCTGAACCCACTGCATATGATCTTTCTTATTCCCTGTCTGACAAGGAAAAAGCATCGTGTCTATATGTTCACAAGGCACAAGGTCGGCAAAATGACAAGAGAAAGCTATTGAGCTGTATTGATTGGGTAGGTGTGAAAAATAGGACAGACTGCTGATAAAATATATAGAAAAAGAGAAAGAGTAACAGAGCCATTTGGAATGATGAATGATGCCTGTGGTGCTACAGATACAGTGGAAACAGATGGACGATAACACACCGACACAAGCAGCGATCATGTGAAGAAAGAGAGACAAAGTGGAGAGCTATAAAATGTTAAGCAGCTGTGACTCGTGACTGCGTCTATCCTCGGATGTGCCCTGCTGGTTAAGTATACGTGACAACAGGTAAGCACGCAAGATAATTTAAACCGTTGAGTTTAACTCTCTGTATGACAATGTTCGTATTGTGCGACTGACACCAAAGCGAGGCACATTTCTGCTTACAGCACTGTATATGTTTTGTTGGTTGTTTAGAAGATTAAATAGGTGCCTGATCTTACGTGTATGTACTTGGTGACATGTTTGTAATCGTGTACTAGCAAACTAATATTTCCGCTTTATGTAGTATTCTTTGCATTTAAACCTGTATCCATGGACCACCCAACTTCATCTTGCCAAATGAATTGTCCTGTATCCCATAATGCAACATTGTGATTTATTTTGGTTTCTGCATGCCCATAAGCACCAATGTGCACACAAGGGCCCCTGCAAATAAAATCCTCAAAGTATGGCCTTTTATGGCCAAGTCTTGATTTTGTATTTTGGGTGTCCCATAATAGATCTTCATTCTTAAAGGACCATTGTGTGATTTTAGCGGCATCTAGTGGTGAGGTTGCGAACTACAACCAACGGGTTACTCCTCCGCTCCCCCCTCCCTTTCGAAGCACTACGGTGGCTGACACAGGGCTAAAATGTTGTCACGTTTTCGCTTCTTTGCCGAAGGAGATAACGTATTTACGAAACGCATTCTGTAGAGCTGTTTGTTCCTTTAAGGGCTACTGTAGAAACAACATGGTCAATTCCATGCAAGGGGACCGGCGGTGTGTAGATAGAAATAGCTCATTCTAAGGTAATAAAAACAGACCATTATGTAAGGTCTTTATACACCTCTTAAGACGTTATGTATATTATATTGCATTTCTGTCAATAGATCCTCCAAAACATTACACACAGGACTTTTAAATGTCTTAAAACACAATATTTCTCCACATATTTTACATTATTGCAGCATCTGTCTTAACCATTTCTACCAAACACTTGATTTAGTTCCAGTCTTTATGAATGCCCTTATTCTGAAACGCTCTGATTGGTCAACCTGGCTCATTCTGGTGTGATTGGTCACCTGGTAGAGCAATGTCCACCTAGCATTTTTTTCTCAGTCTAGTAGCCTTTATACTCAGATATGTACGACACTATTTGGAAAAATACACCATCACAACTTTTGCTTTGTGGTGACTAGAAGAATTATAAACCTTTACTTTCATCTCAAACAAATGAATTTATGTTGTTTAGAGGTATATTGAGATAAGATGTTTTTACTTGTTGTTGTTACTTTCCTGATCACAATCAATGGTATAGAGTATGGTATTGCTTCCAATGACCATGTTGGAGTCCAAGTGTCCGAAGCCACGACCAAAATCCTGCTCTTCTTTACTGTCAGTAATCCAGACGGTCATCTCTGGTGCCTTTTCATGGCAGCCAATCTTTGCAGCTGTGTCTTTGCTGATCTCCAAGCGTGCCTTTACTAAACAGCCCCTGCAGACACCTCTTTACGGGGTTTATGTGATAATTATTAGAATACCGAGAGTATAAGGCAAAACATTAAAGTAAAACGTTAAAAAAAATGTTGTCTCTGGCCCCATGAGTTTAAACGACAGCTTACTACTAAACATTAGTCGTCAGCTTTGTCACACAACAGACCATTTTTCATACATTTTTACAGTAGGAATGTCTGAAGTACACTCGTGGGCCACTTGGTAAGGTGATAATTGTCTTGGTGATTCAATCTCTTTCTCCATCTGTCTTTTCTTACTTTGGTATTGTATCTTTCTGTTTCAGTTAATCCGAGATATCTCTTTTAACTCTTACTGTGTTTTAATTTGTTGGTTAGCGTTGTCCTCATGTATTTCTTTAGCCAGGCCTGGGCATAACAATGTGTTTGTCATTTTAACGGTTTAATGGAACTTGTGTCATTTCAGACGCTTCTGAGGATTTTTCTCAACTTGTTAAATTTGCATGAATTACTACCTCTTTAACCAGATCTCTGTGACGGAAAGTTGCGTGTAACTGTAGATAAACCAGTGCACATGTCTGGTTTGGTTTCTTGTAAAGGGAAGAATAGGTTTTTGCATAGTAGCCTATGTGTGTTAACATGTGACATTTTTTCATTTCATTTGGTATACAGCAAATTGAATAAATGGGCCATATACAGAATTGGTGCAAAATCAGAGTTGGAAAGATCTTGAAAAAATTAGTTTTTTTCCAGAATTTTTTTATTTATGCAAATTATATAATAATGAAATAACTATTACAACTATTGTTTAATATCAGAGAATTTTAGTAATTGTGCAGATCATTTTCATATTGTAATTTCAGAAAGTTTCTGAAATTTTTTCCTCTCCCCAAATTTTGTCACTGCCAAAAAACAGTAATATGTCATTTAATAAAAAGGATTATATTAACATATTACGATTTTGTTTAAATCTACTTTTTAAATATTTTTTTGCTATTTAAAAAAAATCCACATGTAAATCAATAACAGTTACAATTTTAACAATATTTCAAATGTAATTTATGAGATTTGTTGTATTTTTATCCAATCTTTCTTTGTAAAAGGCATAAAATTGTTCATACCGATTTCAAAGTTAAGGGTTCTTTATACAGTATACTGTACATTGAACCAAACACTATCATAACATCTTAGTTGATAATTTAATATACTTTATTTTTTAAAAAACATCCCATGTTTCGGTCGTGACACACATTTTCAGCAGTGATGGTAATGTTTTGGTATGATCACAATATTTAATTTGCAAAGCTGAATCAGACTTTCAACATTTTATGTTAATACAAATAAATAACTATGTTGCACATACGCAGCCAGCACATATAGCAGACACACATCTGACAGTAAATATCTAATAGAAAACCCACAGCTCACAAACTTTTTTTGTTTTGTTTATTTCCCCAATTAAAGGATTAAGTGTTCCTTTTTCTCACTACCGAAATTTGTTTTGTCACTACCGAAGAAATGATACGTTTCAGTCGTGACTGTTTATTTACTGTAATATTATTATATATATTACTAGTTGGTACAGGACACTATAGTTCATTTATGTAAGTGAGGATAGCAAAATAAAGTAAACTGTGAAATATTATACCCAAAAAAATGTTCACACAGTGGACTACCAGTAAAGTGGATACAAATTTGGGAGCAAAAATGATTCAGACAGTTTGACCTGATCATATTTTGCTTAAGTGTACAGTATATTCTTTAATTGCTAATGCCTTTTTACACCACAGACTGAACAAAGTTAAGTATTGCTTGGAAAAGTTAGTGAACTATAGCAAAAAGATTAGATATGCCTAGAGTGACAGTCTTTTCCATTATGAAGAAATTATATATATATACGTAAATATATAATATACAGTATTTTTACTTGATGTTGCTAGTGATCAATTGAATGGCTTTGTCTAAAGCTTGGGGTTGGTGTCAACATGGTGACTCATCCTTGTAAGAAGGTCAAGAAGACAAAAAACATCTTTTTTTTAACTATTTGCACAAGGCAACAAAGTCACTGGGATTTCTGATGTAATGCCAAAGTAGCCTGTGCTATTACATACAAGAATGCAAAAAACCCAAATGTACAGTATTTATGCAGAATCTTAACGAAAACAATTCTTATGAAATAAAAGTATTCTGATAGACTCAACATAGTCTTTCATGAGCTGGCAAAATCAATTGCTTTAACTTGGTCAAGACCTGGATTAAAACATCAAATCTTCCAACTAAATTAAACACCACATTAATTCCAAACTAAGCATTAATCTCGGACAGAAAGTCCTTCCCTGCTGAGAAATCAAGCATTTGATGGGATAGTTCACCAAAAATCCTGTTCCCTCATGTTGTTCCAAACCCATATGACTTTCTTCAAAGGAACACAACAGGATTGTCTTTGGAGAAGATTGTTGATGTATTTGGTACAGTTGAATTTGGTACAGGTTTAATGTATGCAGCATTGTCCCTCCTTTTTATCTAAAAAGAAAACTGTTTTTATCAGAAAACTGTTTTAAATCAACTTCAATCTCACTTAATGCTATCCATAAAAAATTTCAGTCCGGTTTTAAATCCTGCCATAGCACGGAGTCGGCCCTTCTAAGGGTTGTTAATGATATCATCTTGACCATGGATTCTGGTCAGCCTGCGGCTCTGTTTTATTAGACCTTAGCTCTGCCTTTGACCTGGTCAACCATGATATTCTTTTATCTTGTCTGGAGGCATGCGTTGGTCTACAGGGCACAGTCTTTCAATGGTTAACGTTGTTAACATTGGGCATCATTCTTCTTCCGAGATGCATTTAAGATCAGGGGTACCTCAAGGATCGATCCTTGGGCCAGTATTGTTCTCACTTTATATGCTTCCCCTAGGGCTTATTTTTAATAAGCATGGGGTCTCTTTCCATCTATATGCAGACGACACCCAAATCTACATCCCCATAAAACGTGGTAATAGACACGCCATTACGCCCATTTTAGATTGCTTGGATGAATTAAAACTTTGGCTATCAACTAATTTCTTATGTCTTAATGAGAGCAAAACTGAATTCATCTTGTTTGGACACAATGATCAAAGTGTCCATGACATTGATACTTCATCTCTGTCACCATACACTACCTCCTGTGTTAGAAACCTGGGTGTTTGGCTTGAATTTTGGTAAGCAGATAAATTCTGTTGTGAAGTCTTGTTTTTACCATCTCAGGCTTCTCTCCAAAGTAAAGCCATTCTTGTCTTTAAAGATGTTCGAAATAGCAATACATGCATTTGCACATCAAGGCTTGACTATTGTAATTCTCCGTATGTTGGTGCTCCGTTGTCTTCTGTTTCTCGCCCACAGTTAATCCAGAATGCAGCAGCTCGGCTTCTCACCGGAAAGCGCAAATATTTGGTTTTAAAAAACTCTTGTTTGTTTTTAAGTCACTTCACAACCTGGCTCCAGTGTACTTGGCTGAACTCTTGCAGCTTTATACACCGTCGAGATCACTTAGATCCCCTAACTCTAACCTGTTGCATGCCCCGATGACTAGGCTAAAAACCCGAGGCGACCGTGCTTTTTCTGATGCCGGTCCTAGACTCTGGAATAACCCCCCCCCATCCCCCCCCACTTATTTTCTCTGGCTTTCGATGTCCCTTGACAACCTGTCTTTGCACCATGCATATTACAGCTTGGGTATATCTATGCTATTTTTTATGTCCATTGTTTAATGTTTTATTGTGCCTATTTATTACATGTCTTTTACTGTCTTATTGTATGTTGTAAAGCACTTTGGTCAACTTCGGTTGTTTTTAAACCATGCTATATAAATAAAGGTGTATTGTATTGTATCATTGTGCTGGGCTTATAAGTATGCACTGATACCACTCTTTTCTTTGATACGATACCATTTTTATTGCACAAATTATCCGCTTATAAAAGTCTCAAATGCAGAGCAACACAATTTGTGCACTTATTTGTAGACTGAAAATGATGGTAGGGGATGTAGACCTGCATCAGTGAGTTAAGGTAAGGGGGTGATTTGCTGTTAGGCCAGTGTCAGGGCAACACGTTCTCACTCCTGACTCATCACATATTGATGTTTGGGCTGTGTCCCTTGGCGTCGATTTTTAATGCACGGGGTATCCCTTTGGCATCGTGTTTAAGTGCGCAGGGTAGTCCGTTGCTTTCCATGAGAAACCATGCAGCGTCAACATGCAGACTCGATGGGCATGCGAGTTTTATATTATTATGAAATTATATACAGTTTTGATTGATAATTTTGCAATGACGACATGGGTTGTGTTCTGATTTTCAGTTTAGCAGTCAGGATAATTGTGTTTACATGACGCCATTCAGGCAGTTTGAGCGAGGAGGTCCTGGCTGCAGGATGCAGTACGAGGCGGTGCTACATATGGGGGCGGAGCTCCACGTGGAGCTCCGCTCCCTACGCGTCTCATTGGTTAGTGGATGGGGTAATATTAAGGGCGGGTCTATGTGTCGTCTCACCCTAACCTCGCCTTATTGGTTAAACATAAGTAATGACGTCGATTCCTCAGTATGGATCACTTCCGCTATATCTAGCATCACGGTGAGTGTGAGTACACGGCCTGTATTTGGGCAGTTTTTTTCATAAGGTTTAACCCCCACGTTTAATGAACTTGATTGTCATTGATAAACAATTGAATAGTTCAGATGCAAAACCCTCTAAATGCCACGTCATTAACTTGTGATGTTGAAGTGAACGTTTTTTATACATAGCAGTTTGCTTCAAAAACGGCTAAATACCACATTTGCCCTGTCGGAAATATATGTTATTGATGGATAAAATGCTTGTTTGACAATGCCAGACAGCTGTTTTACTTGCCAGTAATTGTATGTGTAGACACATATCTACACACACGTAAATGTAATGCAAGCTGTTTATCGTTGTAATTTTATGTTGTTATATATGCTTATGTTGTAGTATTTTTTTAATCCTGCTGTATTCATATACATTTTAATCATTTGTTGTAACTGAAATAAAGTGAATGATGTAATTCAGTAATTGTGTCTGCTTGTTTTTTTATAGACAAGGAACATTGACGCTGTGTTAGATAAATAATAAGCATGATTGTATAAAGGCAACACACTAATTGGCTATTAAAATTATGGATGTATAAACCTAAAGAGAAACAATGTTTTTTTTAATGTTTTTGGACTGTTTTCTTAGAAATTTTCTTCACTTAAAAATAAAAATTTACATATTATATGAAACAGTAATAATGTTCAGTAGACTTTTGTCATTTTTCTTTTATCTTTATATTTCTCTAAAATTTTATCTTAGAACATTCTGGAGGGCCCCGGATCACAGTTTGAAAATCCCTGGATTAAATAACAGTAATAGAAAAAAGTAGGATAATAAATGATAGACTAAATTAATTTTAATAATAATAAAAATATTTAATAAAAACAAGTAAAGGACGGTAAATAAATACATGGACATACTTTGTTAAATGAAAAATGAGAAACAAACTGTACAAAGACTCTTGCTTACAAACGTACAAATGAATGAAACGCTTCCCCTGAAGTAACTTTCATTGTATTAAGTTTTTAATCATACTATTTATATTAATAAATAAATACAGAGTTTATATAACAATCAGTTTGAGCGGCACTGCACTAAGTCGAACAACAATGTTTCCTGGGTCAACGTCATTTCCTTGTGACCAATGGGAAGAGTTATGGGCAGAGCAACACATGAAGGCCGTATTTAACAATAACCCCGCCTGCTAACCAATGGGATGTGTTGAGGGCGGAGATCCACGTGGAGCTCCTCCCCATATGTAGCACCGCCCCGTACTGCAGCCTGCAGCCAGGTGTACTTGGTTTGAGCAGGTAACGGACACAAAACACAAGCAGTTACAAAGTCGATCAAAAAAAAGTGCAATAATTGTGGTTAAATGAGTAAAATGTTGTGAATTTAACATGTCGTTTATAAAAAAATTAATATGGAAACTGTGAAAAAGGAGGTAAAACTTTTTTTTTAATATTAATAACTTTTGTTAGCTAAGAATTTAATTCCCAAATGTATTTGTTTAATTGTTTGTAGTATTTAAGAATTATTTGGGACAATATTTAAAAATGCTGTCAAAAGCAAATAATAAAAAGCTGGAATTTTGACTTATTCGATAATATAAATTATATTTCTTGTTTTGAATCTATTCATATGGATGGATTGAACATTTTGATTTTTTTTCTTTCTTTTTTGTCTTTGTTGTTTTGTTTGTATTATCTTTTATTATTTTTTCTCGTCTGTTTTTTAATGTAAACCATCTTGTTTTGTAATGTTTTTGTTATACTTTAATAAAAAAGCGCTTTTTATCGCAGATGAAATCTATGCAATTGAATTGCCACTGCTTTTACATCAAGGTGCATGAGGACTATATATTTCACCTTGGTGTGTTTTTCCACATATGAATCTCAAAACCTACTTCAGTTAATGGACTTATTAATGGAACACTTAAGGAAAAAGATATCAGCTGACATTCTCGCCCAGTGAGCATTTAAGCTGTGTCGTCAGCAAGTTGTTTCCCATCGTGCTTTTCCTCAGCGCAGTCGGCTGGCCGTCGTGAGAGTTTTTTGACACACGTCAGCGTGACATCAGAGCAAGGCGGACGTAACTCGGACACGTTTCTTACCGGCATGCATCTCGCGCTGATCACCGGTGATCGGTTCTGCGCAGAATTTGGCCATCTCAAACGAGCCAAATATACATGTTGCTGCTGATTGGACCGACATTCTTGACATGCCCACCAAACAAGAGAAAACGCATCTCAAACCCTGGCCCTATCTCAAACCCTGGCCCTGTCCCAAATGGCGCACTCCGGTCTTGTGGACCTCCTCTGAGTCCACACTTGGTGACGTCAGGAAGTGCAGACCTATAGAGCACTAGGCACGAGTCCACAAGGGTACATGGGAGTGCATTTTGGGACAGACTTGAGGTCATCACACCGGAAAGAGCAAGCGGTGCTTTCTAATCTCTCTCGCGGTACTTTGTCATTCGCTGATCAGTCTGCACAGCGCCACGTGAAGTCGACCACACTTGTTGTTCCATTGTTGTTATTTGGGACTGGAGCTGCCGGTTTTTATTGTTCAGTATTTCATGTTGATATACCACCCGAGCATTATACAATAGATACTTTTGTTTGTAATGCATTCATTTGTCATGACGTAAATGCAACTGCTTATGTATATGTATTTATTTGTATACAGTATTCTTCTGTATACACTTCGTAATATGCATATATGTTGTTATTTAACATTTCTCTATAATACAGAAGCTGTGTTGTTCAGCTTTACAGAGCCCAGAGACAACTAGATATAGATCTACAACAAAACATGGCTTATTACCTTAAGTAAGAAAATGCACTGCATTAAAAGTTGTTATTCTTGAATAGCTGGCTTAATAGAAAATAAATAAGCAATAATATGAATAAGTAACTAATTAATAAATTAATTTTGAATTTTATCAAAACATACATTTAAAAATGTATCCGTCATGTTTAATTTAATGTCTGACATCCACGATACTCCTCCCATCCGTTCTGTGATTGGGCGTTCGCAAGGATTCCTGGGTAGGGTACTTCAGTGGAGTCTCCGTCAATTAGTGATGGGAAGTTCGAGTCATTTTTACGATTCGGATGTTTGAATCTCGTTCAGCAAAATGAACGAATCTTTTTTCGAGTCATTTCGTTCATCTGAGCAGAGTTAAATTAATGTTGCATGTTAATAGCCAAATTACCCCATAACGTTTATTTACGCTAGTTTTGATCAGATATATAATAAGAAATAACTTATATTGTAGTTAGGGACAAGTTATGAGAAACAGTTATTTAATTATTTCCTGACAGCCAAGCTCTGAAATCTGTACAAGAAACAAAAAGGATTATAGCTCAACTCTAGAGACTTATTTTGCCCATATAGGCTGCATTTACAGAAAACATAAATGATTAGTTCACCTACCGAGTCCACGGGTCCGAGTCGTTCGTTCTTTTGTCACGTGACAACCCCATAGGCCAGTCTATGCAGACTGTGCCAGAAACAGAAATGATTAGTTCATCTACCGAGTCTTTGTGGTTTGAGTCGTTCGTTCTTTTGTCACGTGATATGACAGATGCTTGTTTAATGTATTACATACAAAAATAACTTATTTCCTGACTTCCCTTACAAATATTCATGCAGTTTTTAACTCTGGCTTTTGATGCATTTCTGTAAAGTTATGTATTTATAATCCATTAACAATTTTGGCTCACTCAGGTATCCAATAAGGTTTACAGGTTGTTGTTTTTTGCTAAAAAGTCTCATGCAGTTTGCAAAGTATATAATAATAGGCTATTGAAATCATTTAAATGTGCAATTATTTAATAAGAGATCACTTGTGTTTTTTACTAAAACGTCTCGTGCAGTTTGCAAAGTATATAATAATAGGCTATTGAAATCATTTAAATGTGCAATTATTTAATAAGAGATCACTTGTGTAATATATGCATTAGACATACAGTAAACACTGACTTTACTAGTGTTGCTTTTTGCCAGCACAGTTCTTATGCAAAATAGTTAGTTATTAAGATAAATTAAAAACATGCAGAAATCCACAAGAAACATTTATGAATATACTGACAGAAAAAAGAACAGAACGGTACGTTTTAGAGAAGATGTTTATTGCACATATCTTTTGATAATTTTATAATATTTCTTCCTATAATACAACATATAACACGTAGCCTACATCATGCATTTGACTGATGATCCGGGAAGTGGTCACGTAACGTTAAAGACTCGGACTCGAAGACTCCGGTACAGGCTGCAGGTTTGCCTGCGGAGCTACCATTTGACAAAAGAACAAAAGGGCTCGGACCCGATGACTCGAGAGATGAACTAATCATTTCTCTTTCCGGTATAAGGACTTGGACCCGATGACTCGAGAGACGAACTAATCATTTCTCTTTCCGATATAAGGACTCGGACCCGATGACTCGAGAGACAAAGGCGCACAAATGGCGCACTTGCGGTCTCGTGCACTTAAATTGCGCGTTCTCGAATAAGTAACTAATTAATAAATTAATTTTGAATTTTATCAAAACATACATTTAAAAATGTATCCGTCATGTATACGTATATGTCTGACATCCACGACACTCCTCCCATCCGTTCTGTGATTGGGCACTCGCAAGGATTCCTGGGTAGGGGACTTCAGTGGAGTCTGCATCAATGCGGGCTTCGCCGAAGACCGCATCGAGGGCACAAATTGGAGGCGCTCGCGAGCAGTCTTCTGAGCGCTAAAAGGACAAATTGGACAATCTGCGGACTCGTAGACTTGGCGAGAACGCGCAATTTAAGTCCACGAGACCGCAAGTCCACATGAAGTGCGTCATTTGGGACAGGGCCACACTCGTTACTCCCGAGTCATTTTAAAGATTCCTTCAAAAAGAACGAATCGTTCATGAACGACCCATCATTACCGTCAATGCGGGCTTCGCTGAAGACCGCATCGAGGGCACAAAGGAGGCGGTCGCGAGCAGACTTCTGAGCGCTAAAAATACAAATGGGACACTCTACGGATTCGTAGACTTGGCGAGAACGCGCAATTTAACAGACATTAGGCTTGTTCGACTTGATGCGGCGCCGCAAGATCCGACGGATGACATCAAAGTACCCCGAGAGCTTTTCGAAAAACAATAAAAATTTGGTTTCGAATCGATCTCGCGGTACTGTGATTTCATCCGCCTGTCGGATCTTGCGGCGTCGCATCAAGTCGAACAAGCCTATTCAAAAATTGTCACCAGAAGAAGCATTACGTCAGCTTTAGCATTGGCTCTCGTGTTTCTCGTGACCGACGCGTCATTACGTCTGCTTTGAACGTGAAACGGAATTGACTCCCGTGATCGACAGCGTCATGCTCACGTTCTAGTTTGTTTTAACGTGAGCTGCTGCCTACATGCTTACATATATAACCGGTACTACTAACCCGCTCTGCGCGGGCCTCGAACGGATGGGAGACGGGCGCTCTAACGAGGAGGCTTAAGACCGCAGTCTCTAGCGCGTCTCTGTTGGTCAGGGAGTGAGGTTTACACACTGCACAGCTCTTCACTAGCTGGCCTCCGTTACACTCACCCCCCTAAACCTCACTCCCATCCGGGTCACGGCACCAATGTAACCAGTACTACTCACCCGCTCTGCGCGGGCCTCGAACCGGCGTCGGTCCGGATGAGAGACGGGCGCTCTAACGAGGAGGCCAAAGACCGCAGTCTCTAGCGTCTGTCGCTAGAGCGTCGCTGTTGGTCGGGGAGTGAGGTTTACACACTGCACAGCTCTTCACTAGCTGTCCTCCGTTACACATGGACGCAAATTTTTCTGTTTAAAGTTATCGTATGGCTTTGTGCTGCCCGAACGTCAATATGTGGGGAGTGAGAACGTGTTGGTCGGCGATTTGAACTTGATGTGGGCGGCAACTGGCAGTCAGTGAAGTGAAACCAAGAGGGGGTGTTACATGGGTTGATATCGACAGACGACAGCACCAGCTGGGCTCAGAGTTTCCATGAACTTATTGATGCTATATTGTTTTTTTCCTTACATAAACTATCGAATGGCTTAGAATCAATTATTTATGGTGGCTTCATAATAGTTAGTCCTTTTTGAAGCTTGACGGCAACATCCACAGGTAACACACATCGGTCCGATGTGCTGCTTACAAGGCCAACCAATAATCCTTTTATTTAAGCAACAAATAAAACGATAGTGGCACCTTTTTCATAGAAATGTTGCTGTGGAATCAAAGAAAACGGTAATTCGTGACATTGTAACAAACTGTAATCTATTAATTTGTGTTCATGGACACGAATTTATGCCTGTTTCCTGTCAGTCAGCAGGACCTTATTTCGTGTCACCCAGCACGACTTTCAATCTAACGTATTTTAATATGCGGCATCTTTTTTATGTATAAATAGGCCTACATATAAACGAAATCTGATGGGAATTCACACCTATTTTACGAGGTGGCTCATTCGTGTGAATTTCCTACAATCTCATTCTACATTCTTTGTTTTGTAATGATTTCACTTTGCCCCTGTGACATTAGGTTTAGGGGCGGGGTTTAGGGGGGGCCTTTATCGTTGCTTTGCCACCTCATGAAACTCACGTTTTTAGAAAAAAATGCATTTGCTGCTGTGATTTTTAGGATTTGGGGTGAGGTAAGGTGTTAGTTAGCCACCTCCTTAAATATGTACGACTTCTTTTGATATCAGGTTATAAATATATAATTGTAGATACACACGCGGTCTGTGTATTAGAAATCATGCTGAGTGACACGATAAAATGTGTTGTTTTTAACTGTTTTCATAGTGTGTGATGTTATGTCTGAAAATACACGCAACTTATTTTTTCATCATTTACTTATTGTCATGTCATTCCAAACCTGCATGACATTTCTTCCTCTGTGGATCACAAAAGATTTTTTGTTGAATGTTGTTAACCAAACATCAATGACCTCCTTTGACTTCCATTGTATAACCTCAAAACCACTGAGAAATTTCTGAAAACATCTTCTTTTGTCATTTACAGGTTTGGAATGACACGAGGATTAAGAAGTGATGACAGAAATTTTATTTCTGTCAGGACCACTGTCGTCAAATATTTAACAATAGCATATATAGGTTGCAATTTAAGGTTGGCGGAATGAAACTGTTCTGGGCAAACTCTCCGCTCGTCCATGCAGCCTTGCATACATGTGTATTGCTGTAACCAATCTGTATGTCATTCAATGTAAACGTACTGTACTGTAAATGAAAGCATGGCTGTATATAAGCTTGGCAAACCTGATACATCATATAAATACTTAAGCTTCAAAGGCGGGTGCGTTTTGTATTAAATGCCTCATAATTTTCAGTCATAATTAGCCATTCTTGTTTAATATTTTGGCAAGTGTTTATTTTGAAACCTGATTGTCAGTATGTAGTGCATATGGGGTCATTCTGTTAGGTCTGTTTACAGTATGTAAATATTACATTAGTTGTGTGTGTGCGTGTATGTAGGAGTCCGATGTCATGAACACCGTGAACGTTCGTTCTGTTAATTCTTTCTGTGAAAAGCAACACTAATACACGCATGCACGCACGCACACACAAGCACACACTCGCACACATACACATTAAAGACCTAATCCCCTCACGAGGCCTTTTTCCAAACCGCTTGCTATGTAACAGATCTGAGCATCATAATGACACTCATCAAACCCTTCAAAAGCCACATTCAGTACCACCAATAACTGCAGCAATGCACTGACAGATTCTCTCATCATCTTTCTCTCTTTCTTTCAAGTGGCATGTCGCATTTCATGCATCCATAAAACAGTTTCAGTGCTTCTTTTGACCACTAGTCATGTTTTTTTTTACCTTTTAGCGCCCGACAGCATTTGGGCTAGTGTTACACATTTAAGTGAGAACTCCTGCGACTTATGTCACGTCAGAGGTAAACCAATCTGCGTGGGTCTGTACAGTGGGGGGAGGTGGTCTTTAAGGCAGGTAGTGTTATGCGATCACGGTTTAGATCAAAGTTTAGTTGTTAGTGCTGGTTGGTTACTTTAACCTTTGGCCGATGTCCAGTTTTATAGATTTTTACTTTTTTTATGTCTTACTGATCATTTACCACAGAGCCCATTGATATGGCAGTGGACTTCTAGTTGTTCTATATACGCATTTAAGGGGAAAGTTCATCCAAAATGTTTTTTTCACTATGTAATTTCAAACCTGTATGACTTTCTTTCTTCTGCAGAACACGAACGAAGATATTTTGAAGAACGTCGGCAACTAACAACACTGGAACCCATTGTCTTCCATTGTATGAACACAAAACCACTGAGACATTTCTAAAAATAACTTCTTTTGTGTTCCACAGAAAAATTATTCATATACAGGTTTTGAATGACATGAGGGTCTCTTAAAATGTACTGTAGCCATTCTTATCCAAGGAAGCGTATGTAGAAAGAAACCCTGCTTCTTGATATTATTTTACCCATTTGCAGAAAAAGATCAAAACACAATAAAAAAACAGATTGAGGTTAAATTATTTATAGTTCCTGTACATTGCATTTTGTGTTTTTTTGTACTTATCTTAATGTAAAAGTTTTAGTACTTCACTTGAAGATTGTAGAATTGAAGAATTGTCTGACTTGTTTGCCTTGTGTCACCCACAACATTCATTGCACTCATTGGAGCTTTGCTTTTGGGCAATTGGCTTTTTAAATGCTTTTCTTAAAATTTGAACTTTTTATGCATTTTAACCAAATATAGTGCCTTACCGTGTAAATTGGTTTCATAAGGTATTTGGGGAAGAAACTGCAGTACTGAGAAAACAAAACTGGGAAATTGTAAAATCAAGTCATTGTTCACTGAAAATAAAGATGCAATGTTTGAAACAAGCGCAGGAGCTCATGTTACGGTGAAAGCTAAGCCTGACATTGCTGTAATGAGGACATCTTATATAACACAGAGTAAATGAATGAGTCAGTGGGGTTTCTAGAGAGGTGGGAGACCTCAAAGACCTGACCGCCACATAACTCCTTGGCACACTTTCATTACTTTCCTGTTAGAAGTCTGCTTGCTAATTAATATAAGAGACATGTTACATTCTGTCACACTTACATCAACTAAAACTATAGTTAGTCCAGCTTGTCCTGTATGTGTTTGTTGCAAGTAAAACTGCAGATATGGGCAATTCCATAAATACCCATGTGAAGTGTTCAATATACTGTATGGTAATAAATACATTCTCTGAGTTTATACAGTATTTCATTTCAAGTTTTGAATGAAAATGTCACTTCCATAATGCCGGAATTGCCCAGCTAATGGTAACATGGATAATGACTTGAGACAACTACAGTATGATGACATTAAATGACTTTTATTTTGTCAAATATATGCACAGTCTCATACATTAGGACCAGCTTTCATCAGTTCTTTTAGCTTCTCAGACGTTTGACCCTTTAACATTTTCTCTAGCGCAATGTTTAGATATGAAGGGCAACCATATCATAGAGGTAAAATAAATGAAAATCAGGTAGCATTACGCTTAACCATTTCTTCCTGCACTGATACACAATATCAACAACAATAACAAACCAGTTAGGGTACGATCACACAGAACACGCTTTTCAAAGAGTCATCAAAAGAGCAGCGCGCAGCGTTTTTTGTATGTTGCTAGGTAACCCGAAACAGCCACAACAAGTTTCTCCTCCATGTCTCCAGGCGTTCCGAGCATTCCGACATGGGAAGCCCTGCCTCTCCACTCATCCGATTGGACAATGGAAAAAAGCGCACGTCACATCAAGCGCTTTTCTATGGAAGCCCAATTCCGCCACGTGATAAAAAAATCAGGCTCTAAAAAGTCATAATTATGAGATAAAAAGTCAAAATTATGAGATAAAAGTCATAATTATGAGATAAAAAGTCAAAATTATAAGATAAAAAGTCTAAATTATAAGATAAAAAGTCTAAATTATTACTTAACGTGCACATGCGCTGTGCAGCCAGGACACCGCACGCTGGTGACATCCGCTGGTTAGAATGGTGTAAATGCAACTCCGTGGTTTTACAAACCAATTGCGATTGGTTATATATATATTTTTTTAGTTATTTGTTTTCAGTTTTCAGTATTTTTTTTAAGCTTCCAGTACAGACATCCAAATGCATCAACAGACACATAATAATAAAACAGAGTACAAAATATATAAAAATATAAATAAAATACAACTGTAAATAGACAATTGTACATATACTGTATGTAAAATAGATTGGAAATTTGCGAATATTCAAATTTACTAAAAGAAATATGTCCAGATGCTCTACTCCTTCTGAAGCACCGGCCAGACGGCAACAGTTCAAAGATGTTGTGTCCAGGGTGTATCAAGTCTGTAATGATTGCACTTTACAAGAGTGGGAAAGAAAGCACCAATGATCTTTTCAGCAATCTGGACTATCCGTTCTTGTCCACTTGTGATCAACTGAGTAGCCGAGGCAAACCTGACAGAGATTAAAGCACACAGAACAACCTTTGTTGGGCCCTATGTGGGTCTCCCACTTCAGGTCCTTTGAGATGGTGGAGCCCAGGAACCTGAAGGACTCCACAGCCAAACAATTACAAAATATTGTGTGTTTTGGGTCACATTCAATGTACAATGTACATGGAATCCTTTCAACAAAAGATCTATGAGCTACTGAAAAGTATTTCACTGGTTCCTATCTACCAGATAACATGCCTGCTGAAGCCAACAAACTACCAGTAAAAACCCAGAGAGGTTTCTATTGTGAAACATACAGTAGTAGTAATACCATAGATTTGTGAAGCCATCTCTTAAATGCATAATTTTTGATGTATGATTTTGGAGGGCAAAAAATACACTGCTGTTTAAAAGTTCTAAAACACTTGAATGTTTGACTGAAATGTTTCTCATGGTCTTAAAATCTTTTAATCTGAAGATGTATGTTTAAATGTTTGAAATGACTTTAGTAGACAAAAATATAATCGTGGCAACATATTAATTTATTTTATTAGATGACAAAAATTGAGGACCAAATAAAAAAGCAGCCAAGAAATGAATAGATGAAATTTCTGCCAATACTATTGAAAAATCTTCCTACAAGGTGAAATTTCAAGAAACTGCTCGATCATGCCAAGAGTACAATTTTGGAAAGGGTGGCTACTTTGAATATGCTACATATATTCTTTAGTCCTGCATATAGTTTTGATTTATTCTGGATGCTTTTAAACATAATTCCTAGATAAAGTTATGATGAGTACTATAATTCTAAAATGTGGCCTGTCAATTTGTAGTATTTTAGTTATTTTTCTGTTTGATGAGGCTTCTAAAATGGGACTTTGGATCAGTTCAAAACAAATGAATCAGGTTGCTTGTTTCAGCCTAATTAAATAAAATAAAAAATGTACAGTTACTTATATTTACACCGTATTAAGCAACGGATGTCGCAAGCGTGCAGTGTCTTGCCTGCACTGCGCATGTTAAATCATAATTTCAAATTTTTATGTCATAATTACGATTTTCAATATCATAATTTTGATTTTTTTATCTCATAATTTTGATTTTCAATCTCATAATTATGACTTTCAATCACATAATTATGACTTTTTATCTCATAATTTTAATTTTTTATCTCATAATTATGATTTTTAATCTCATATTTTTGACTTTTTATCTCATAATTATGACTTTTATCTCATGATTTTGACTTTTTATCTCATAATTATGATTTTTAATCTCATAATTTCGATTTTGTATCTCATAATTATGACTTTTTAGAGCCTGGTTTTTTTTATCACGTGGCTTAATTGGGCTTCCATCCTTTCTGCTCAGAGTAGAGTGTTTTTCAACTTCGTGCGCTCAGAGCGCTTCGCCTAAAAGCTTCTTTACACTCGACGCGTCCGCAGGTTCGCTTGTGCCTGTAGTGAGACAATAGTAAATTTGTGGCCACTATGATTATACTATAAATACAAAAGTAAAACCATGGTAAATTGCGTTGTTCAAGCAAACTACTTCTTCTACACGCTAATACGTGCTGGGTAGTTGAATCGATTACTCCGATTCGCCCTCTGTTGTTTCAAAGAATAGCACATCGCCATGCGCGTCAACTATAAACGCCTCGTCCGTTTGCGGAGGTACGCGTGCAGTCAGCGGAGGCTCGCATAACGGAGCTAGGCGAATGTATAAATCCCGCTTAAAACGCGAGGCGCTGCAGGCGGCAGAAACGCGAGGCGCCCGGCGCGCATAAGCAGCGCGCAAAACGCTCCCTGCCAAATGAAAACAATTCAAAAGAGGCGCGTCTCACAGCAAAAGACGCGTTCTGTCTGATCAGGCCCTTACCCTGTCAAAAACAGAGACTTTGCTCCTTTGGAAAAAAACTGCACTTTGAATACATAGTTTAAATATCTCTACTAAAATTATGAAAATGACACAACTTCAGATAAGTAAAAAATAGCAGCAGTTACAGTGTTTAACATACACATCGCAATGAAAATAAGCTTTGTATACATGCGGTATGTTTACAGTGTCCTGAGGTGTTTCTTAGCGAGTCTGATTTCTCATAAATGCAAACTAATACAATTATAATCATATGTAATAATACAATGAGATCTTGACTCATAGTTCCCCAGTCCTCTCCCCTGAAATTACAAGAAGAACGCTGTGATATATTTGGTCTACTCTAGACAACAATTATCAATGATGAAAATAAATGAATAATTATATGTTAAACCCGCAGAAGCAGGTTAATACCATTTGACTAAAAGGCACTGTTATGATCACCGAAATAAATAGGAAACACATTTCATAGAAACATAATTGATAGTTCAACTGCAAAATGTTTGAATTGAGAAGTGTGCTGCTTAATCTGTAATTATATAAGCAAAAACATACAAACTGATACAATAAAATGTTACGATACTGTTAGAGATAAATGTTAGGGGTGTCTTTTCACGTGTCAGCAATGATATTTTGCCTGGTGGAAATTTTAAGCCACCTACATGCACTTACAGAACATGACAGTTGTCAAAATTAGACATTTAATTCCAGAGTGATTAAAGATAAATTTAATTTCTGATAGTGGACTCTGTTGCGTGTTGTAGGTTTATGAGATTATGAGGTGGTTTAAATATTATATTATTCAATAATAGGATTATACAACAGATGAAAATCTGACATTACTTACTCTTTCAGTGAAACTATAACCTTATTTAAACCATTCAGGATAGGATATATTTTGGTAAAATATATTATTCTATGTTCACAAATTTAAAAAATACAAAAATGCGAACACTATGCCTGTGGGGAGTATGTCTACTGATAAAAAAATCATAATTTTAATAATTATGAATAAGCACATACACTCTTGAAAATAAAGGTGCTTAAATAGGTTCTTCACGGCGATGCCATAGAAGAACCATTTTTGGTTCCACAAAGAACCATTCAGACAAAGGCTCTTTAAAGAACCATCTCTTTCTTACCTTTTTATCATCTGAAGAACCTTTCATCACAAAGAACCTTTTGTGCAACAGAAAGGTTCTTCAGATGTTAAAAGTTCTTTTTGGAACCAAAATGTTCTTCTATGGCATCGAAGAACCTTTTGAAGCATCTGTTTTTAAGAGTGTATTGAATCATTAATATATGTTTTGCATTGTGGCATTATTTTACTTAAATCGATCAAATAATCGAAAGTCCCTGAATATTCATTAATGTTTTGAAAAATAATCTAATTCACATTACATGCATTAAAAATGTTTGAAAAAAAGTAAAAATGTACATGTCATGGTAGTAGTATTGTACTATATTTAATTTAGTTTTAATAATGTAAAGCATCATAACGCATTATAGTAATGACAATTTTGGTACATACTTCTCACGAAAATAATGTCAATGTAAAAATATCCCAATTACAATGTCTAATGTTCTTTCTTAAAATATAATCTTATTTTATTATTTAGGAGTAAAACATGACCTGGACAAATTTCTGTCATATTCACCTATTAAAAAATTAATTTCAATGTGCTTTTAATACTTTGATTTGTCTTTCTGCCAGCTCCTGTTTGCCTTGTTCAGAGAGGAAGTGCTTGCATGTTTTGTAGCGTTTCATAACTTAGCATCTGCTGTGGGCTGCTTGTCCTCCTGATCTGTCTCTCTATGATAAAAGTAGTTGAAGTTTGAGACTATTACAGGCACCGGCAGGGCGATGGTCAACACCCCAGAAATGGCACACAAAGTGCCCACCATCTTACCCCCCAGAGTAATAGGACACATATCTCCGTAACCCACTGTGGTCATGGTAACAACTGCCCACCAGAATCCATCAGGGATGCTAACAAACTGGGTGTTAGGATCATCCACCTCAGCGAAATAGATGGCACTGGAGAAGAGAATGACTCCAATGAAGAGAAAGAAGATGAGTAGACCAAGTTCCCTCATGCTGGCCTTGAGCGTCTGGCCCAGGATCTGCAGGCCTTTGGAGTGTCTGGACAGCTTAAATATTCTGAAGACTCGCACCAGTCGAATTATTCGTAGGATGGCTAGGGACATGTTCTGCCCTGTGTTGTTCTTATCGGCAGAGGTCACTATTTCGGTTATCAGAGTGACGAAATAAGGAATGATGGAGATGATGTCGATCATGTTCATGATGTTGTTGAAAAATTTCCGTTTGCTGGGGCAGACCAGGAAGCGCACACTGAGCTCGAAGAAGAACCAGATGATGCAAGCCGTCTCGATGATGAAGAATGGGTCGGAGAAGGTGCTGGTGATGGTTTTAGGAGCGATGCTTGGCGGAGAACCCGAGGGACGACCGCGTGTCTGGTTTAAGGAAAAACCCACAGTTGGAAAAATCTCCAGGTCCTCATGGAATTCCGGAAGAGTCTCCATGCAGAATATGATTATGGAGATGACGATGACGAAGATGGAGACTAGAGCAACCCCTCGGGCTGCGTTTGAGCTCTCGGGGTATTCAAAAAGCAACCAGAACTGCCTGTAGAACTCGTTGGCAGGCAAAGGGACCTCCACGTCTTTGATAAAGCCCTCCTCCTCACGGAACTGCTCCATGGCTTCCTGTCCTAACTCGTAGAAGAGGATCTCATCCGTGAAGACGTCCAAAGGTACATTGGCGGGCCGATGGATTTTGCCACCCGACTGATAGTAATACAGGATCCCATCAAAGCTCGGACGATTACGGTCGAAGAAATACTCATTTCTCATTGGGTCAAAAAAGCCCATTCGTTTCATAGGGTCCCCCAGCAGTGTATCTGGGAACTGGTCCAGTGTCTTGAGACGTGTTTCGAAATGAAGCCCAGCAATGTTAATGATGACCTTCTGATCTCCATCATCAAAACCTCGCTTGTCCACAAATAAGTCTTCGTAGCATTCTTTGGCCAACCGACTGAAGATGGTCTCGCTTTGTGTCCCTTCACTGTTCATAAGTAATTTCCAGTTGGAAATGATACTGGCGCAGCTAGCCCGCCCCCTTCTGGTGTTAGGGGGCATGACTGGCGATTGTGGTGATACCTCCAGATTCTGGGGAATTTTCTCTTTACATTGGGACATTTTTGAAGTATAAGTGCAGCCAGGGCTAAAGTCTGGCATATCGAGCATCAAAGCCGTCATTTCGTTGGGATAGTCTGGATCGTTGAAGTTGTCCACGCTGTTGTCAATATTCTCCACATTCTCAAAGTCCACTAGTGCCACCTCCATCCTTCCAGCCTGGACGGTCATGTGGCTCCAGATACCACACCAGAGTCAAGCATTCACCGGAACAAAAGCACTGGTTATTTATTGCATAGAGTCTTCACCATTTGATGTTGTAGACATCAACATGTTTAAGAAGAAACCAACAAGTGGGGCCTGTGAAACAAATAACAAAGAGTTAGAGCATGTATGTTTAAGGGAAGAGTTAAGTGAGTGATGTCTGGGAGACTCATTGTGTCTTGGTTTGCTGGTCTGGGTGGAAGGCTGTCGAGAGCAGCTGGTGATTGTGACAAGACATATTTTGGGAGTCAGCATCACAACACTTCCAAAAATGTCAGGTGCCAGCTGCTGGGTTATTTCTGTTTTTGCTGTGAGTCACTTTTGCACTGCAAATGTAGGAGTGATGGGGAATTTTTACACGTCTATAAAAGTCATTGAAGAAGTATTAAAGTATTAGTATGTTCTCCAAAAAAAATTCATAATTACTCAATAAATTTGACATTTACATTCATGCATTTGGCAGACACTTTTATCCAAAGCAACTTACATTGCATGATACTAAACATTTGTTTCTCAAGACGTGCAATCCTTGGGATCAAACCCATGACATTGGCGTTGCTAGCGCCATGCTCTAACCACTGAGCCACAGGAAAGCTTACTGTTGTGAAATGAAAAAATGATATATTATTTACATTGTAAATTATTTATACAATGAAAGCATTTGTTTTTATGCCTTTAAAGTATTCTGATTAAAAATAATTTACACTAATTTTTAAATCAATTTTTATTTTAATTAGTAAACAAAAAATATTGTATTACAGTAAGACCTAATGGAATGCTGTTGAGGAAACTAAACATATCTAGACACATGCCGTGCTTAAACTGTCATTTAATTGTATTATGAACAATGCAAAACTTTCACTTCATTGCCTTATGATAACTTTAGCATTTGAAAGACAAACTTATATTGCTGTAACATGTATTGAAAAACATATATTATAAAGCTTATTTGTACTTTCTGAGCTATCACAAACACAAAGTGTTTCAGCGGAAGAGCTGACAGCACGTGGACAAATTCCACACAGTTCTTAATGTGACACAGACGAACAGTATCTATGGTGACACACCTCTGACACAACAGTTGGCCGGACATCACCCCAGCTAAAGTGCAACCCTGTCAAACACTTGACACCAGAGTCCAGGCCTGTGAGCCAACGTGGGCGGATAAGACAGCAACTGAAAGAGAAGGAGCGAGATAGTAGCAGATACTGCAGGAAACAGAGAGAGAAAGAGAAACTGTTGGCTGTGGCTGTAATGAAAACAATCACCCCTCATCTAATTCACTTACTATTCCAATGACCTGCATTGGGTCTGTAGACAATGTTGCGATGTCATGAGACAAGATCTGCTAACAGTAAATATCATACAAGTCACGAAGAACAGTATTGTTTCTTTCCCAGCTTTAGTCAAACATTTTCATCACGTTTTAATTAAATACAAAGATGCAACATGTGACTATGGTATTGTTATTGTTAAAACGGCAATAAAATAGCATCTAATTTTACACACTTATGTTTATGCAGTCAAATTGACATTTACTGCGAAATTGTACCCAACAGCTCAAATTATTATTCATTATTATAAGTATACTATTCAACACAAATTATTTGGTACTTGCTCATAATTTTGTTTATTTTTACCCCCAAGTTACAGGCTGCAGCTTTAATGCACATTTCACTATATTTATTGCATGTCTTTGTGCTGTAAGTGTAAATGATCAAATCTGCATTTTCATTGTGAACCAAACACAAAATACTATAGACAGTTTCAGCGACAACAACACAAAAAAATGTTATTTAGCCCAAACTTAACCTCCGGTAGATTTCTGCAAAGAACCAATAACTGTTGAGTAGTCTTCATGTAATTGGATTAAATTAATATACGATAACATTTATATAAATTAAATATTATAACCAAATACAGACCGGAAGTTAACTTCGGGCAAGGCACGTGCGTCCGATGAAACCGTCTTTAGTGTCATGGCATGGTCATACTAGATTAATATTTCTGTTGACTCCCATTCATTTGCATGCACATGCAGTAGACCAGAGATGCAAGCTTTTGAAAATATTTGCATTTTGCTGTGTTCCAAAGGTCAACTGTCATTATCGTGGAAATGAGGACCCAGGTGCAGACAACGGTGGACGGAAAACAAGACTTTTAATAAAAAAACACAAATCAAACACCCACGATGGGGAGACAAAATGGGAACAGAGCTAACAATACATAAAAATATAAACCAAAAACTTCCCACGTGGGGGACAAAACAAGCGGACAGGGTATTCAAACAGACTATATAAAACTAAGACAGGACTACACTAAATACACTCAAGAAGACAGGATCAATGGACACGCAACACTCACAGGGACTAGGAACAGCAGTGAATACAAAACGAATCAGCACAAGACAAGAGACAGAGGTCAATATATAGGCAAGACAAACGAGGGATAGACACAGGGCAGGTGAGGGTAATCAAACACTCAGGGAAAGTTAACGAGGAAACGAGATGGCGGGAACAGAGATGAGGACCAGAGAGAGAGAGTATGGAAGGCCGAAAGGTCAACAATCTCCCTCTCCACATAAAACATAAGGCTTTGTCATGACTCTGCTACAGGACCAAGAAAAGCATGACTAAGTTAAGCAGAGCCATGACAGTCAACTATGACCTGTGAATTCATATCACATAACTACGTGTGACCAATAGAAGATCAATATGCCACAGTGTGACCTTATCAGTTAGATGAAATGCTAATAATAATAAAATCACAATCCAATTTTGTACAATACAACTTTAAAATAATGAAAAAAAAACAATCATTTTGCAATCTAAAAAGTCTAGTGTGACTGCGACATTACATAGAAAAATGGTATTTGGACTGGTAAGAAACCACTACAAGAATGCCTTACAGTATAAACCACCTGAAATATGCCATCAGAACACAATACAGAACACATTTTCACTAGAAAAGCAACATGAAAATAGATGAACAAATACGATTACAGAATAACAATACATAGCTGGAATATTTTTAATAAAAGTATGGCGGGGAGATTTCTACTTTAGAATTATCAGACTGAAAAGGATAAATCTCACGTAAGAGCATGGAGGAGACGCGTGGACAGATGTTTAATTAAAGATGCCAAAAATGAGTCATCCTGCTCAACTGCCCAGACAAGAAAACAGAGAACATGTGCGTCACGGAGAGAGAGAGAGAGATACTCTCATTAGACAAAGGAAACAAATCCACAGATGACAGAAAAGCCATTTGAAAAAAGAAAGAGAGTACTATACAAAATCTATATGGCCGGTTTCACAGACCAGGCTTAAGGCTAGTCCCAGACTAAAATGAATGTTTGACCTGTCTAAGCTGAATATAACTTGCCCTGAAATATCTTAAAATATATCAGTGCCATTGTTTTATCTCGATATGCACACCAGTAATGTATTCTTCTATTCTTCCGTGTCTGTGAAACCAGGCCATAGTGTTGTATTACCTATAGCGTTCGTGTTTAAAGTTCATTGTATTTCTGTGTCTTTTTGCTTTCTTGAACATAAAGTGTTGTACGCTCTAATGCACAGCCTAACAACATGCAGATAAAACTGTCAGGAGAAAAAAAAATGTTTAAAAAAATTTACTCAAATCTCACTTCAAAATCAAATGACCACACAGGGAAAACTGATTTTTGTCACGGTTGCCAAAAACAAGTATTGTGAGTGTGCTGTTTTGTTTATTTTGTGTAAATTATTAATATTACGAAAATCCTGCGTGGTTCATACGGTGAAAGGCTGGTTCACATAACTTCAACAAACACTAACATATATCAACATTTCACACTTTCTAGACAGCTGTTACTGAGAAACCTAACAATCGTTTTTACTGAACTTGTTTTCAATTTCAACGTATTCTTTTCAAGCCATGTAACCAAAGTATTTCCATTCTGTTAAAATGTATTTACAGGAATCTCAACTATAATTACAGTATCATAATACACTCTGCTGTATTTTAGCTATTTAATGTTTATATTCCATGCAAACAATTTATCTAGGCAGTTCTATAGATGAAACTCTTCATTCGTTTATTTAGCAAATAATTTGATATGATACTGAAACTACAAAGATGTCAAAGCCTGAACGCCACTCTAATGAACAGATTTACACTTCAGAATTCACAATTTAGGGTTAGGTAATAATGAAAGCCCATTACATTCACAAATACACTGAAATTACAGGGCATTATTTCAGAAGAGTACTCAATTCCACAAACACACACGCATTTAAAGATAACAGGACGTTTGAACAGATGTCCCCTAATACTCATTTATTAAACACACACACAGGCCTACCTCTCGTGAGAGAGGAGTCTCCTGTCGAGCTGTCGTTTCTGTCTCCAGCTTGTTCTACATTTGGGTTCAGAGTGGCCTAATCTATTAAAGACAGCATTAGGTAACCTTATGCTGGCAGGAAACAAGAGCTGGGATACACACACACAGAAACGCAAACTCTCTCTCACACTCAAACAAACATTTATTTGAGTTCACACCCAGACACACACGCAGGCACACGCACACGCACACACACGCACACACACACACACTCAATGGTCTGTTCACAAACACAGAGTGTACAGAAAATGCATCACGCAGCAGTCAACTAAAGTTATTTTGTTTTACTAACCAACTATTTTATTTTTGTTAGGTGTAACCTCAGGATTTAGCGCATCAAATTAATGTATGGAATTACAGTGCACTAGAGGTGCACTGTCGTATCCAATCCACGACACACCTCGCCTTCTCATGTTAACTGAAAGAGACGTCCTTGTTAAATATCCGTCACCTGTCACACAGACAAACTTTATGTTTATGGCGACATGTCGAAACGCTTGACCTGCGACAGTCTAGACACATTTGATGAGCGTTGATCAACGTGTCCGGGCTGAATATACTGTATGTGTCTCATCCAGCTTTAACACCCACCAGACCGATCGCTCGCATATCCCATCAATCCTCTGCTTATTTCGAGATCACTCCAGTTCAACAGCTCGCCAGTTCATCCCCCGCATTTACACATCACCTCCATCATGAACAGACATGTGGGTGTCATACTGAAGTCCAGAAGTCTATACTGTGTCAATTTATCTGTCGATTCAGGGAACAGATTTTTGCTTGTATTGCATTGAACTGAAAATGTTTTCTTATAAAAAGCAGAAGGCAGAAGTCAATGTGTTTTTACGTTGGCTTGACAAATCCAAAGATCGATGTATCGCCAATGCTAAGTAATCAGCCAATATTGGTATTGATTGATAACCGGCTTATTTACAGCAGGGGTTGCCTTGACAATAAATATTTTCTGTTTTTAAAGTCCGAACCGGAAGTCTCGATCGACTTTAGTTCAGTTTTGTGGTGTTCCTGAGTGAAACGGAATATCAAAATGCAAACAATAGGGCGTGGCTTATTTTTCCACTGCAAATTGATTGGAAGTAGAAAGCACGCATCAGTGGGCATTTCAGAAGTACATTTTTACATTTTGATTGAAGATTACAAGACATTTTTTGTGTGGGTGGAAAGACAATTATTTGTGCGTGGATTGACTTTGACAGATGAAATGTTTACCACAATACACACTGTAAAAAAATCCTATAAACACAGTAATATTCTGGCAGCTGGGGCCAACATGTTTCTCGTGTTATCTTACACCCGACTTTTGCAGTCTATTTTTTTATTTTTGTATTTCAAAAATGCATAAAAATTCTGTAAAATTACAGTGTAGTAATGTGTGCTAACAAAGTAACTATGTTAAATTGTGATTTCATGGGGACTTTAAGAGAATTTAGAGAATCTAACAGCAATATGTATGGATGCAACCCGAAACAACTGACTGAATATTGTCTTAATATTTTTATAATAAATAAATAAAATGACAAGTTCACACATTTCTTCCCACATTCTCATTAGTCACATCTTTTTATCTCTCTCGATTTGTCTTTTTAAACTGACCAATACCTCTAATTACATAAATAACCTACAGACGTGACAGCTTTTTTGACTTTTAGACAAGGTGATTATTTCCATTATTCTGACACTACGGTTAAAATTTTGATCATATAATAGCATTTTCCTCCACAAACAAGACATTCACTGCATATTTCAAGAATATAGATAATAGGTTTAAAGGTAAAAGCAGCATGTCAGTATCTTGTAATAGAGAGATTAATTATATACTGACCTGAGCTTTCGTAATGTGACATGATAAATGACTACTGGCTAGAATCCAAACACCCTCATCAATTTCTCTGTCTAGCCATTAAACCTGGTCATTAAACCAAACCTGGACTTCTGTTACACCTTTCAAAGAAGCTTCTTTAAAATTCTGTGTCAAACAGTCACCACATCCCGAAGTGTCAGACCATTCGTTGTTAAACAGCTGTTCTCTCTCCTGTCCACTCAATCCACACATCACAAAGGAAAGGTGTCATAAAACAAGCATGCTTACAAAGTTTTAAAGGGATTGTTCTCCCTAAAATTTCAATTCTGTCATTATTCATTCGCCATCAAACCTGTTTACGACTGTATATTTTAGAACATGTATCGGGGGTTTTGTGTCAGGGTTGGGCCAATGGACGATGCCACCGTCCATCGCGATGGCTGACAGACATCACGATGGTGAGTCGGCATCATGATTCCAACAAATGTTTCACCTGTGTCACGTGACTCGCGCTGCTCTGTGCTGCACATCACTTTGTAAAGAAATATGAACAAGGCTAAGGGGCATATAAGCTCGTGCTGTACAGTCTGGACTGACTTTATAACTGTGGAGCTCGCGCTGTATAAAGAGGACGCACAGTTTGCGCAGAACTGCCTGGTTTTTCATAAACCCTTTTTAAATAGCGTTTCATTAACCCTTTTTAAAACCGTACGTTTCAATTAATCATCCAAATATTGAAAAATACCCATTGTTGACTGAATCACACAGAAGCTGAAAATCCTTTGATTATTTATACACCCTCTTGTCATTTCAAATAACCCAAACAACATTGGCCTTTACTTTTACTTTCAAGAATTTTCATTTTAGTAACCCCTCACTGTCACTCAAGAAATTAGTATGAAAGTTGAGAGCCATTTTAAAGATTAAGCATGCACGGAAAAGCCTAAAAATCTTTGACTAGATTTAGCTGCGCTATTAATAGATGAAGGACTTAAGTGGGGAAATCCTCAATGTGACCGGTATGACATTCGCCGACATAAGCTGCGGTTTATCTACATATTAACCAAAGACAGTAAAAAATACCAGGAAATACAGTATATCTCGTGCAGATTTGCACAAATTTGCAATACACAAATTGTCTACAGAGCCCATGAAGTCAAAAGTAGAGTCCATGTGTGTTAGCTTTAAATTGTCCTAAAGGTTGACAAAATGTACTTTATGAGATATACAGTGAATAATTTAAAGGTACGTTTTAGTATCAGTTCTTTCTGTTCTCACATTAGAGACTTTGAGAAATTGACCAAAAGTATTGATGAGTCACCCTGCACCACACAGCCTTTTGTCCATTCAAATGCTATGCCATCTGGAATGTTACACAAAGCTGGACTAAAATGTTATTGAATTCTAAAACAACATTGACCTACTGAACATGAGACCATCTCACGATGTTATTCCGTGTCTCATCTTGAGGGGGGATCACACTGGGCAACTCCTAAACCAGAGCAGTTGACTTTGGAATGGGTCGGGATGCTTCTAAGAGGATTAATCTGGCTGAGGGAGCTCAATGCTATAAACTGAGGGATCACCTCTCTCAGCTGAACATTAGCCGCCACATGTCTGCAAGCTCAATTATAGGATAGATGGCATGACTTCAACACAATTAGGATCAGGAAACGTTCTCCGAGGTGACCAGTCCATCGTTGACCAGTATAGAAGTGTTTGGAGAAACACAAGCACAAGTTTTCAGCATCAGAACTATTGGAACGGGATATACACTGTACTAGTGAACACGCCTTCAGTGATGTCACCACGTGACATAGACTCATGACATACACTGAAATAAAGTGAAATCTCACGTATTGAGAAAAAACAAACTAACTTGAAAAAACTTGAAAAACAATCTGACTTAGCCTTGTCCAAAAGTCAGAAAGACGGAGGGACAAACAGACAGATTGCAAAATGTTAAAGATAAACTGAATTTGGTTTTGTTCCCATACAATGGAAGTCAAAGGAGTCCAGTGTTGTTTGGTTACAAATGTTCTTCAAAGTATCTTCTGTTGTGTTTTGCAGAAGAAAGAAAATCATACAGGTTTGAATTCACATGAGGGTGAGTAAATGATGAAAGAATTATTATTTTTAGGTGAACTCTATAAAAGGAACCAATTGGATACGTTCATGTTTTTGTTTTACGTCATAGTCTGACCTGTGTATCAGTGCAAATAATACTTAGCCAAGCATTCGTATTTATTTATTCTATTCTCTCTTTGTTTTCCAAACATGTCCCCTATTCGACGCATTGGAATAAAATTCAGCTTCTACACTGCTTAAAGGAAATGGCAATCATTAATTCTATATTTACCTCCAGAGGCAAGTTTAAGCTGTCCATTACAGGCCATTGAGCTCATTTTTGTGTTTATGCCAGCTGTGTGTACTTAGAATAAATAGTTTTGAATTTCCTACTTATTTTGCTTGGAAGCCCCAGAGAGAATTCCAAAGAGGCCAAAGTCACTACTCGGAGCATTGGAGTTCTTTATAATTTTCCTTTCTGTTTTCTTAAATCAAAATGTTGTAGTATGCATAGATGTATTGTAAAAGAAATGGATGCTGCACAGCCTCTCTCTCTCTCTCTCTCTCTCTCTCTCTCTCTCTCTCTCTCTCTGTGTGTGTGTGGTCTTGACCTACAGTGTGGGGACCAAATATACTTTTTTGGATCTGTGGGACCGCCCTTTTCACTGCTGCTCCTCATTTAATTTTGAAATAAAATTGGATTCTAAATAATGTAGTGCGGGATGATACTGTACATCAATAGCATGTGAACTGACATCGACACAGCAGATCTCTGTCTGGTGGCTGTGTGCCCTCTGAGGGATGGTGGACTCACTCAATCCTTGCATGGCAGCTGTTCTGACCTGATTTGGTTGCCAAATCACATCTGCAAACAAGTCCCAACAAACTATGGGATAAGCGTTGAGTCTAGCCACACAGATGTTCCAATTCCTCTACCACTTACAGCTGACAAATACAAAACACAAAAACGTCTACTAAGAATTTGAAATTATGTGTACAGTGTAGGAAAATCAAATGAGAGCCGAGTGAATTATACTGCTTATCTGTCCTAAACCTTATTGATTTTTTCGTTTCTGCGATAACTACGTTCCCTTTTTAAAGCTCGTACACACCAGGACAATAATCGTACGCGCTTATCGCCATCATTTTTAGGCGTTCATATCCAAACGATTTTCACTGGCGATGAGCCGAGTGAACGTGCAAAATCTCTCCCTGACATAGATGGCGCTTAATGAAGAACAGAAACACCCCGGTGCACAAGGTGGCGTTGCGCAACTTTATGCTTCTGACACTCGCTTGTCACAAAGAAGAAGAATTCATCTTGCTTCCTCTCCTTCAATGTGTGCTCGGCAAGACCGTTTTGTGCTTGAGCGCCACCAAGTCGTGTTTAACTTTAGCAGCTACAGGCACGTGAACAAAAGCGCCAATCTCATTGGAAGGCCAGTTTTTAACGCCACGCGTCAAACAAAAAAAAAACGAGCCCGAAGCATTTTTTTTAATTACGCTTTTACGCCTGCCGATTTGTGCGGTGTGCAGACTCACATTTGCGCCCTTTGTTTAGTCACGAGGCGTTAAACGTCGCCGATAAATGCCCGCGATTATCGTTCCGGTGTGGACAAGCCTTTAGTCTGATTTCTCTGTACATCAGAATAAGGGACTTACTGTACTGCAAGGAGAAAAAAAATGATTGGCATTGCCAACTGGCACAGTTTAACAAAAAAGAGACACATAAACATGTACTGTATGCATGCCAACATGAGCTTAACCAATCAAACACATGACACACACGCGTATTTTACGATTCATGGAAATTACTATCACACTTATTTTCATGCTTTATTTTTCTGCTTACACCCCCCTGGCAGTTAAGGTGCCTATACAATATTTACGTAAGAACATACAAATAAAATAAATAAAATTGTTTTAACTTCTTGCTAGGGTTGAACTTTGCCCATACACAAAGCCCTGTCTGTCTCTACTGAATAGTGTCTCATGACATGGAACAAGTGAACAACATTTTTTTAGAGCGGAGGTTGTTTGCCCACTCTTATCTTAGAAGAGTTCAACTCCATTGCCAGAATCTGCGGCATGATGGTTTCCACTGTAAATAAACAGCCATCAGCAGAGCCTTTTTGCATTTGCTTATTTAAGAAAACCTCTTGGACTTCGTGAAAATGCCCTGCAAAGGTCACCAAAATCATTAGCTTGCGAGATTGCAGGGAAACCCTTCCAAAATTGCAACTAAAAATATCATGCCCCTACTGTGCTTCCATCTGTGCTCTTCTCAACCAGGACGGGCATTAGTGTCTACACACACAGCCAGTGATGGTCGCAACGGCCCGTCATCGCCTACGCCTGATGCAAAAGGTCCTTCACAGTGAAGCAGAAGGGCAAAGCTTTCTTCTTAACAATATTCTCATTTTACCCAAGCAGTGCTGACCTTCACCTGCCAGCTCCAATCATCCATCCCATCATCAACCAGACAGATTACAATACTCTTGTTTACTGTAAAATTGTTTTTTAAAGCACTTGTTTGTAACTAAAACTGACACAGTGGTGATATTAATAATATGTAATATACAAGCTAAACAGATATGCGGTTTGTAGTGATGCATGGATTGCAGTTATATCCGTGGGCGCTGCAGATAATCCACGGGTCAGGGGGGGGTAAGGTAATAAAAAAAGTACATTCTGATTAATTGCGGGTGGAATGCGGGTGGATAAGATAGGTAATTAATTATGCAAATATTAACTACATTCTCTAAAATATGAATGTGTTTTAAATGCATTTTCATCAGGCAGACAGGCTAATTTGCAGACTCACAGTTAAAAAAAAACGTGCGTGGCGAGGATGGGACGGGGGTCGATTCTTAAAGTGTATAGGTAACATGCTATGTCATGCATTCTGACTTTACACTGTTGAACACGAGGCTTCTCATGCTTAACATGGTCAACTTGTTCAAAAACGAGTTGGACGTATGACGTAGTATTTCTGTGCTTGATACACTCACCCAGCACTCCAACTTGTTTCAGAATTTTTGTTCCGTAACAGGGATCCAATTCCTTTTATTGGGCAATTATCCAGGAAAGCGAAAGAAAGAGCTCGCCCACGCGCCAACCGACGAGCGACTCAGAGCGAGACCCGCTTGCCATCAGTTTGTCTGCGCTGCGCTGCATGCAGCTGGTTACTCTTCCATAGTGAAGTTTAGATAATTATGTGCTTGATCTGTTGTGTGCTCGTGCTGTAGTTCCGTCCCACTGCCAGCCTCCAGCAGCTCGTGTTTTTCCAGAAATAATCCTACAGCTGTATCTCTCTTTTATAAATGTGATCAAACTAAACACTCCTCCAAGATACGACGAATGTAATACTACTGTATAGGTAGCCTAAGATTAATATGTGATTGGCAGAAACGTGGGATTCCTGATCTTCAAAGAAATGGAGGCGAAACAGATCCGAGAGAACATTTAAAAAGGAGAATTAAATCAAATCAGCGTCAACTGCACCGCACTTGGCTCCAATGTTTATTTTATCAGTCATTGCTTGGGCTGAACATTATAGTTTGTGTGTCTGTGTTGCAATGACATGCAGAAACAGCGATACTCTCACATCTGAAGGGAGTAATAGTCTGTGTTTATTTAAAAAAATTAGGCAAATCTGGGCAAAGACAAACTTTTGTTTAAAATAATAGTTTTTATTTAAAAGCAGCCTAAAATCAGCGTATTAATCAGAGATGCGCAAATTAGCTCTATCGTCACGGGAAAAAAAACGATCCCTGATAGCGCTCTTAAAAACAAAGAATTAGAATGAATAATGTTATGATTGGGTGCGGATATATATCAGAGAAAATATAGATGCGGGTGGGTGACAGGTGGATGATGTGTTTGAAGCTACAGATTTGGGTGACATTTGAGCTGATCCGCGCATGTAAAAAGAACAGCAGCAGATGTTTTTAAGAGTTTCAAAATTTTCAAAAGCCACAATAATTGATTATTTTAATGATGTCATATTCTGAAATGTGTCACAACACTGCATCTGTATCATATTGTTATGTCATATATATTTGATGTTTATAATATAATACAAATAATTTAAGGCTTGTAAATAATCTCAATAAAGATGCTAACCGAAAGGATAAATAATTCTTCTAGAGTGAGCTTTTGTCTATCAAAGTCGCAAATATTGTAAAAAATACATGGATAAGATCAATTCCACTTGCAACTGCATTTTTTTAAAGATAGCCCAATCTTTTTAACAAAAATATTTTACAAAAAGAAATGTATTTGGTTTTAAACGATAAAGCAATATCATGTTTAACATTGGGTCATAAAGTCTTTGGGCACTTTCTGGTTGTCAACCGCTTGATAGAACATGTCCATGTAATAAACTACACCTGTGGTTACTTTGCTAGGACACCTGTGTGAACTTAACGGGAAACTGAGTTCACACATCCACTGACAATCACCTGAGAGACCAGTTAGTTAGTTATATAACAGAAAAATGAAGAGTTTTAAAATAATCAGCATTTCAACAAGTGCAGAAGCCACTTTCTGTAATATCATCATGCAATGACATAGGGCCTATGAAGTATAAGTTAAATCCAAATAGCCTACTTTTGGAAAATGTAAATCATAAGTACAAATTCACATCAATCATGTTCTTTTGACATTTATAACGTTGTGGTTTATTAAATTTAGCGATGAAACAGTATGAAGTAATAGAGGTGTAAATGTAGGCATTACCTGTAGATCAGGTGCAGTGATGCGTCGCTGACGGCTGCGTGACGCACAGCCCGGTGTAAACACTGAAAAATGCGTAAAGATATGTCGCGAAGATCGCCGTAAAACGGGCGCTATAGTAACGGATAGCGCACATATAGCACAATTATCGTGGTGAATAATGTGTACACGAAGTTTCCAGCGTTGTTGGTGAAGTTGTGTTCATCCCTTATGTGGGCAGAACATGTGTTTCAGTCCGCACTGACTTTCCTCTGTAAGCTCACGAGGGGCCGGACAAATCATCTACAGACAGTGTCGTAATAAAAGCACGTTTTGTTCATCATTAAATTGAATAAATGTATGTTATGGGCTATAGAGGTATTCAGTCAGAAGTTAAATTAAATGTGTTTTTACTCATTGTTTTTGTATGCTGATTTAAAACACCTATGGATTTGTGATTCAACACAAAATATGAATATTATTTATACAATTTGCTGTGCATTTTGACATACAGTGAGTTCAAATGAACTGTTTCTTATTAGAGGATGCATATTTTACTTTACTAAACACTTTTACTATAGTTAAGCCATGGTTTCTCAATGCAGACCAGGGTTTAACTATGGTCCTTAAATGGACATTTATTACAGGAAAAATACATATTTAAGAATATTTGGGATTTTCTACACTAGGCTTTCACATCGGTGTTTCTCATAATGTGAGCCATAAGACTAAAATTAAATTCTGAATAGGTGTGAAAATATACAGTTATATAACCATTTTGTGACTTTCATTCTGCTTTACCTTTGAGAGCTTGTCACATGAATTGTTTCTGGATGAATCTCACGCCCCCTGCAGGACACTTTACAAACCGCCTTACTATGAATTCAAAATGTACACTCAGGTTGTCACTAAAGACTAGAGATATTTATTAAATTAGTGTTAATATCATAAAGCCTCTATATTTTCCGGGGACAAATGAGTGTGATAAATCAAAGTGAATAAACACATGTTAAGTACTTCAGTAGTAGTTCACCTTCAAAATGAAAATTCTGTCATTATTGACATTACTCTTGTCATTTCAAACCTGTATGACTTTCTTTCTTCTGCAGAACACATAAGAAGATAATTTGAAAAAGGAAACATAATTTAACAGCCCCCCCATTCACTTATATTGTAACCATTGCAAGTGAATGGGGGGCTGTTAACAACATTCTTCAAAATATCTTCTTTTGTGTTCTGCAGAATAAAGTCATACAGGTTTGAAATGACAAGAGGGTGAGTAAACGATGACAATTTTCATTTTCAAGGTGAACTACTCCTTTAAAATGACATCTTGTTTTGGAACCGCATTTTACACAAGTGAATCAATAAATCTGACACAAAAATCCATTAGTAGTTTATTGTCACTTGGAGCAGAGTAAAAAGGGTTAGACTCAGCTGTTGGGTATTTTAATCATTTTTTTTAACAAACAAGAGTCACAAGTATACTGTAAGTGATAAATATTTGTATGTTGCGGGTCAAACCCAAAGCTTCATTATAATAATTTCCAAACAAAAAATTAAACATTGTCATACTTATATAATAGCTGGCAAACAAGTAAAAATAAGTGTCCCCATAAAGATGGTGTAAGCATTTAATTACACATGTATACAAGTACACACATTTGTTTTTATACTTTTCATACATATCGACGTTTATACACAAATGGTATATTATATCCCCTAACCTTACTACAAAACGAGAACATTTAGGTCAGGTTATTAATTAACAAAAAAACAATAAAATGCAAAATTGGGCACGAATCAATGAATCACTCAATAGAATGAAATATAATACATAAAGGATCAAATGTGTTTTAGGACAAAGGGTTTAATTGTAAATTTGAGGTTTGGGGCAAGTTGTCACATGTTTTACATGTAATGTTACGAAACACCTAAAGGTTAAAAGAACAGCGTTTTCACTGCAGCAGCTGTCACTCATCAGTGGGGGTTTAAACACTATCAAAGAAAGAAAGCCTTACAGACTTAGTGTGTCACGGACTGGCGTGGAAAGAACCCAAATGCACGCAATGGCAGTGAAGGGGTTAACAACACTTTAATATTACAAAAAAACACGCAAAAAAAAAACCCACAGTGGGGAACAAAACACGATAATGAATGGAAGAACAGAACAGGCACATAAACTGACTAAACTAAAATACAAGGACTGAACAAAACTACAAAGAACTGACAATAACTAAACTCACGCAACAGGGGCACGGGGGCAGTACACAGACAAGAACCACAATGAACGAACACAGGACAATGAAACATGAGGCATTAAATAGGCAAGACAAACGAGGGATAACGACACGGGGCAGGTGAGGGTAATCAAGCACTCAGGGAAAGATAACAAGGAAACGAGAGGGGCGGGGCCAATGACGAGACACTGGAGAGAACGCACATTATTGTCAAAAGGACAATAATATGTTTCCCTCCACACATAACCAAAGGCTTTGCCATGGCTCTGCTACAGGACCAAGAAAAACATGACTAAAGGAAGCAGAGCCATGACAACAGTGTATGACAGTGAATATGATGAAACCAAGTCATGTTTCATGTATTCTCATCTCATCCCAGCAGACAGAAGGGGTCTTAAAATATCCCACCCCTATTAATATTTCACCACACCATACTTTCTCTTCACCACGACTTGCAATCTCTTTATCTCTCCTGGTTTTCTTCAGCAGATTTCAGTATATGATTATAAAAAAAGAAAAAGTGCCGTATATTTTTCAGAAATGACAGCAACTGTGATGATCCTTCACTATGCCCGATTCAGCCCTGTTGGGTGTTTAGGGATATTCGTACGTCCTATCTTCTCAATGCAGACTTGTCCATTTTTAACAATGATGAAACACAATCCATCATGTCTAGTTCAGTCCATTAGGAGGTGTGTTGTGCGTTTCTTTCAGGCTCAAAGCTTCTGACTAAGCTCTCAAATGCGATTTACAGCTGAAGTGGATGTTTTGCTGAGTGACCATTAGCAGTCAATGACTATTTTACTCTGGAAATTTCCTCTCGAGCTCAAGCACTTTCTACTTTGGTAGCACTGATTGGTAACCAAAGGTTTATCTGTTGGAGTGCTTGAAAAGATGAATGTCCGTCAGTCAAAAGAGACTTTTTCCATGCAAACCAGTTACTGGAAAACATATTGTGCATAAAAAATTTGGTAACACTTTGCAATGAGATTGTATTGGTTGACAGTATTAATTGTATTTGTTAACATTCATTGAACATTTTTAAATGCTTTCTCATTTATAAGTCACTTTGGATAAAAGTATCTGTGAAATGAATAAATGTAACATTAGTAAACACATTAGCTAACGTCTTGGTTATGGATGTAACCTCAGTTCCCTGATGGAGGGAACGAGACGTTGTGTCGAGCCGACAGATGGGGTTCGTCCCTGAGAACCAATCGCTTCCGACTTCTTAGAAAAGGCCAATGAAAATTGGCGAATGAAATTTGCATGCCGGACTCCGCCCCCGGATATCCGGGTATAAAAGGGAGACGGCGGGCCTCATTCATTCACCTTAGTTCTGAGGAGCCTGAGACCTGTCACGACTGCTGCAGTGGGCAGCACGTGTTGTGGCAAGAAGGACACAACGTCTCGTTCCCTACATCAGGGAACTGAGGTTACATCCGTAACCAAGACGTTCCCTTTCTGTCGGTCTCTCGACGTTGTGTCGAGCCGACAGATGGGGTTCCTATGGAAAACGCCACAACACTGGCCTGGGCGTGTCAGCCGTGAGCGCTACCGCGAAATTGTAACCTACCAGTGGGTAGGTAGGGGGTCCCAGAGCTTACTTGAAAGGTGGAAAGGCCCCTGCCTTCGGCCTCACAGGCGGTGGCCTTGTTTCTCTAACAGCGAGAAGCCGCCTGGTACCGTAAGGCCACTGGGTAAGCGCTACCTCCTCAAGCGGGGGATGCGCTACCGAGACCACTTCCTACCGGAGGGAGGAGATTAGTGGAGATGCCAACATGGTCTCACCGATGGGGGAGAACTCATGGGAAGAATGTGCAGACTGAAGGAGTTAACCGCGAGGTGGAGGTCCACCTAGGGAAGGTCATGGGTTACCAAGGTGGGAACCAATCATGAAGATACATCAGACAGAACCGCCCTGCTGGGGGGTTACAACGTCCGGTAGCACTAGGTCCGGTTAGAGCTATGTTGTGGATAACTCAGTTGGTACCCGGCCTAAGGGGCAGGGCTGCTCTGCCCAGCCCGCCCACAGGAGGTGCTTGCTTAGTGATGGATGGAGTGCCTGTTCTTCACCCAGTGGGGGAAGAAGGGAGGCTAGTTTAGTACGCTGACCCCCGTAGGAGAAAGGGGGGGAAGGTACTGTCATAGGCGTACACACTACCGGCCACCAGTCTTGCCTGATGCAAGACTCGAGCCGATACCGGTTTTACACGGAGGCTGTAGGACCTTGCGAAGGTGATGGGTGTAGCCCAACTTGCAGCTCTGCAGATGTCTGCAAGAGAGGCACCTCGAGCCAGTGCCCACGAGGAGGCTGTACTCCATGTGGAGAGAGCTCTCACCCAGTGGGCGCGGGCGATCTTAGGACAGGTCACGCCATAGTGACGGCGTCCATGATCCAGTGCCCCAATCTCTGTTTGAGACAGCCCTCCCTGCTGACCTCCAAAACAGACAAAGAGCTGCTCAGAGCTCCTGTGGCCCTGCGTGCGGTCCAAGCAGAGGCGCAATGCGCGTACTGGACACAACACAGATGAGGTTGGGTCTTCCTCCCCGGTGGGGAGCGCCTGTAAGTTCACCACCTGGTGTAGGGGGAGTGGTGGGAACTTTGGGCACGTAGCCGGGCCCGAGTTCTAGGCAATCTGTGGACACAGAGAATGCTTTTAGGTCCGCTACCCTTTTGAGCGCCATCCGGAGAGCCGTCTTCATCATGAGGTGAGAAAGAGTGGCATCTCCGAGGGGCTCCAGGACCGCATCAAGGTCGCAAGAGGGTACGGAGCGCGGGTGAGGCAGTGCCTTCCCGCACCCCTTAGGAAACAATTGATCAGGTTGTGCTGTCCTAGAGACTTACCAGCAACTGGGTCGTGATGAGCGGCAATAGCGGCTACATATACATTCAGTGTGGCAGGGGAGAGATTACTCTCGAGTCTCTGGAAGGACAGCACGTTCCCAATCGAGCAACTCCGTGGGAAGAGCACCAGGATGAGAAGAGGCACCACTTACAGGCGTATAGCCGCCTAGTGGCCAGGGCCCTAGCCTGAGTGATGGTCCTAACCGCCGCAGGGGGTCCGCTGCAAGAGGCGTCAACTGACGAGAGAGCGCATCGGCTGTCTGGTTCAGGTCGCCTGGGATATGTGTGGCTCGCAGGTATCTGCTCACCTGTGGACTCCACAGGAGGAGCTATCGGGCGAGTCGTGTTAGCTGCCGTGAGCGAACGCCACCCTGGCGGTTGATATACGCTATGGCAGTTGTGCTGTCCGCCGGACCAGCACGTGCTTGGCCTGCACGAGAGGTTGTAGCCCCTTCAGTGCAAGTAGCACATCCAACAACTCTAGGCAGTTGATATGCCTGCGCAGGCGGGGGCCCGTCCATCGCCCAGACACTGCGTGCCCGTTGCACACGGCACCCCAACCCTGCAGGGAGGCGTCTGTCATCACCACGACGCGCCTCATGACCTGCCCGAGAGGGTCCCCCATCCGTAGAAAGGTCATTGAAGACCAGGGGTTAGGGTGCGTCGGCAGAGAGGCGTAATCACCATCCGCCTGCTGCCCGTGTGCCACACTCTCCAGGGAACTCGACTCTGTAGCCAGTGTTGGAGCGGTCTCATGTGCATCAACCCGAGGGGTATCACCACCGCTGAGGATGCCATGTGCCCAGGAGCCTCTGAATTTCAGGGGGACCGCTGACTGCTTGAAATATTCCAGACAGTTCAACACTGACTGAGCGCTTTCTGAGACAGTCGCGCTGTAATGGAGACAGAGTTGAGTTCCATGCCAAAAAAAGGATGCTCTGCACAGAGGAGAGCTTGCTCTTTCTTGGTTGACCTGTGGTCCCAATCGATCTAGGTGCCAAAGCACTAGGTCCCTGTGTGTACATAACAGTTATCGCGAGTGTGTCAAATGAGCCAGTCGTCGAGATAGTTTAGTACCCGCACACCTCTCTCCCTGAGGGGAGTGAGGGCGGCTTCCACGATCTTCGTGAAGACTCCTGGGGACAGGGACAGACCGAAAGGGAGGACTCTGTACTAATATGCCTGACCCTCGAAAGCGAACCGTAGGAATGGGCGATGACGAGGGAGAATTGAGACATGAGAGTAAGCATCCTTCAGGTCGATTGCCATGAATCTATCTAGACATCTGATAGATGCCAGGATGCGCTTCTGCGTGAGCATCCTGAACGGCAGCTTGGGTAGGTGCCTGTTCAGGGTACGCAGATCTAGCGACCCCCGCTTTTTTGGTAATGATGAAGTACGGGCTGTAAAACCCGTTGAACATCTCGGCTAGAGGGACGAGCATGATCGCTTCCTCACCAGAGGGGTGGCGACCTCGGCCCGAAGCACGGGAGCATCCTTGCCTCTGACTGAGGTTTGAGGGGATGCCCTGAAACCTGGGCGGGTGTCTGGGGAGTTGGACCGAGTAGCTGAGACGGATCGTATCCCGTAGTCACCGTGACGGTTTGGGAAGCCTTGTCAGGCTCCCAGGGACCGATCCAGGGAGTCTAGGGGTACGTTCTGCTTCATCGACCTCCCGGGGGTGGTTCGATGGCCGGCAGTGCGATCCCTCGCCATGGGGGGGCCCCCGGAGAGGAGATCGGCTCTGCTATTTTACCCGCCTGGCGATGATGTAGCACAACGCACCATCGATTGAGAGTGCTTAAGCTGATGATTATCCTCGACATTGGGTCTCGCCTCAACGTTGAGTTGCCGAACACCGTCGTGTAGAGGGTGAGAGCAGCTGTGATAATACCCAGACGATGATGTAGCACAATGCACCGTCGATTGAGAGTGCTTAGGCTGCTGATTATCCTCGACATTGGGTCTCGCCATGACGCAACGTTGAGTTGCCGAACACCATCGTATAGAGGGTGAGAGCGGCTGTGATAAACACCCAGAGAGAGAGAAAACTCTTAGAAGTGGGCTGTTGGGACAGGGCAGGAACCGTCCCAGATCGACCATCAGCGATGGAATGGCTGGGGTCGGGCCCGAAGGTATTCTCGATCTCCCTGGGGTCTTCCCATGAGGGCCGCTTTGGCTTCCGCCGCGGCTGCTGACGGGGTGGTGGTCTCCTCTTCGATGTCTCGAAGAGGACCAGGGCTGCTGGGAAGCAGATGGTGCACGGGATCTCGGCGGCTAGAGGGCGGTCGAGTCGCGGCTGGGGAGGATATACTTGATATCCTCTGTCTGCTCCTTTACTGTCGAGAACTGCAGCTCGAGAGTATCACCAAACAGCCCCCCTTGCGAGATGGGTGCATCGAGAAAGCGGACTTTCTCGGCGTTACTCATCTGTGCAAGGTTCAGCCAGAGGTGTCTCTCCTGGACCACAAGTGTGGACATCGCCCGACCCAGGACCCGCGCGATCACCTTGGTCGCCCGGACTTACCCTCGTGGAGCTCTCACTGCGCATTGGCCTAATGGACTGCAGGATGGCCACAGCGTGGAGAGAGGGGACAGCTTGGCCCGCAGCAGAGTAAGCTCTCGACACCTCAGATGTCGAAAAACCTACGTGCTTTGGACGGGAGTATAGGTCGAGCCTCTGGGGGACATCAACGTATCCTCTAGCTGCCCCACCATCGAGGGAAGAAAGGGTGATGGAACTAGTTGACGTGTACGCGCCGAAGGGGAGCGTTCCAGGTCATATTAGGTTCCTCATGCACTTCCGGGGGAACACAGCACTGGGGGCGAGTGCGGCTTGGAGCCGCTCTCAAGCCCGAGGTACCGTGTATCCAGCCGCGAGCGTTGGGAGAGGCAGTGCGGTGCACCGCAACCCAATGCCGGCGGCCCGGGAAAGCATGGCTGACATTTCAACGTCCGCTTCTTTCTGAGCTCGATCCCCCGAGGGAGGGAGCTTCAAGGAATCGTCGGAGTCTGATGCCAGTAAGTCACCCTCCGATGCTGCAACAGACATCTCATCATCACGTACCATGTCCGATACGTGGTTGAGGAACAAGACGGTGGGACCGTCTCATGGGGAACGGTCAGACGAGCGAGACGAGGTGCGAAGCGCTCACAGTAATCCTCATATCACCCTCGCTGCTCGCCGTAGCGGGCGGCAGGGCCATAGTCCTGCCGTCACGGAACAGGAAGCAGACGAGGTGGTGGCTGAGTCCCGTGGGAACACAGCCACCCGTGACGCAACGTCTGAATTGTCAACCGCCCGCAATGCGGGCAGGATGTAACCACAACATCTGCCCCAGCGTACTGGAAGCAGACAACGTGTCCTTCCCCCTCCTCGATGAGTGTGTTGCACGAGAACAGCGGGACATGCCACGCTGGAGAAATTTGCTCTTTTAGAGAAAAAACTCGAACACTTCTGGAACCGCCGAGACGCCCAGGGGAAGTCGCCACAGGAAGGGACAGTCCGCTGCACCACGTCGTTGAAGTCTTGTAGTTGCTATCTTGTAGCGAAGTCTGTTGATCATGAGCGAAGGCTCCAAAGAACAAAAAGGTGAATGAATGAGGCATGCCGTCTCCCTTTTATACCCGGATATCCGGGGGCAGAGTCCGGCATGCAAATTTCATTCGCCAATTTTCATTGGCCTTTTCTAAGAAGTCGGAAGCGATTGGTTCTCAGGGACGAACCCCATCTGTCGGCTCGACACAACGTCGAGAGACCGACAGAAAGGGAACTAACAATATGCAAAATGGACATCTTCGGATGATGTAAACCAGTGGTTCCCAAACTTTTTACAATGGCATACCCCCCCAGGGACTTAACATCATTCTGCGTACCCCTTTCTTACAGTAACAATTGTGGTCTCAAACAGTTTTTTATTTGCATTTTAAATACATGTAATTTTCTTTTATCAAACAATAAATGATATATGACTCATATATAAATAAATGACTCACTGCTTAATGAGATGGATGTGCTTGAAATGACTTGCATAACTCTGTAATGTTTGGATGTATCGGAGAAAGTCTGAGTCTCAAATCATTCTCTATGCAGAGTCGGTGTCGATATTTGTTCTTTATGTGGGCAAGTGCTGAAAACCCACTCTCGCAAAGATACGTTGTGGAGAAGGGCAGTAATGTTTTCAAAGCGCGATCGGGTAAGGCACGATACTCTGCATGCAAAGCTATCCAGAAGTTGTCAGTAATTTTTGTGCGAAGTCACATGCGGTACGTAAAGAAGTGAGCTTATGCATGAGTGGACGCATATTTTTTGATTGGATGTCATGAATTTGACCTTTTATGGCACTACGTGACTACTTTTTTGCTGTGTGTACACTAGAGGGAGCACGTCTTTATATTCAGCTTGTGAGAAAAACTTGCCTTGATTGTCAGGTGCGTTATAATTAAGTAAACAGTAGATTTCAGGATTTTGTTCACGTACCCCCTCCGTCACCTGGCGTACCCCCGGGAGTACGCGTACCCCAGTTTGGGAACCACTGATGTAAACAATGTGGGTTCAACGCTGGTCCAGAAGAACTTCCTGTATCAATTTTTTACACTACACAAACGTTTGCACAACATACAACCAACAGAACATTTAAAACAAAATCAAAATGTCAAACAAATACCATTAAGATTTAATTATATATGTAAGATATAAAAAATACTAATAATAAATAAATAAAAACTGAAACCAGAAGTGCTTCTGGACCAGAGTTTACATCTTGCAAAGTGGTGTATAGTTTACAGCATTTATTAATCTTTATTAAAATGAGTTAATGTCAATGCCTGTATGTTCATGGTGCATGTTCTTCATAGAGAAAGCGGCATCGTTTGGTTTAGAAATGACAATGCATCAACGTGTAGAAAGGAGACCTGAGGGTTTACAGACCTATAAATGTATCCTTGTGCCTTTGGCATGAAAAGATATCCAACTTCATTCAGTTTAAATATTCATGAATCATGCTTTTGTATATTTATAGTCTATAAGCCCAGAATAGTTTCTTGAGAAATGCCTTGCCTTGCCTTTCTCTGGGAGTAATCTTTTTGTATCTGGAATTAGTTAAACATATTAATATTGAATGAATTTATTTTTTAAATGTTTAATGCAATATCTTAAAGGGATAGTTCACCCTAAAATGAAAATTCTGTCATGAATTACTCTCTAGTTGTTCCAAACCTGTATACATTTCTTTGTTTGGTTGAACACAGAGAAAGATATTTGGACAAATGATTGTAACCAAACAGTTCCTGGACCCCATTGACTACCATAGTAGGAAAAATGACAATGGTAGTCAAAAATGCCCCAGTACTGTTTGCTTTCCTACATTCTTCAAAATATCTTCCTTAGTTTTCAACAGAACAAAGAAAATTATAAAGTAATTTTCCTATGGTAGTCAACCAGGAAGTGTTTGGTTACAAGCATTCTTCCAAATATCTTTCTTTGTGTTCGTCAAAACAAAGAAATGTATACCGATTTGGAATTTATACAGATCTCGAAGATGAGTAAATGATGACAGAACATTTATTTTGGGGTGAACTATCCCTTTTTTCATTGTGTCAATACATACATGCATTTTGGATATTATATCAAATGTAATTTTTATAGAAAAACTATGTGTACACTTAACCATTTTAACTTCATCTTTCATACTTTCTGAAAATAATTTTAATTAGTAAGGTAGTAGCTTGGCCTATGCGAGAGGTCAAGGAAGTATTTAGGGCAGAACCTTTATCAATTAACATCGACCAAAGCAATATCGAACCATTTTGGCCTCTGCCCTTTCTCATGAGTACCAGACATGAAATGATTCTGAGTAACTGCTTTATGCCTCATGACAACAGATCTCTCAAGGTTATTTTAAGGTTCTGTGTCTCCAGTGCTAAAGCTATCAGACATATTCTGTCTACAGGACAAATATAGTAATAATATCGTTGGGTACTACAGTGCTTGTAATACACGCTGTTGGATCAGCACACATCCAGTCGGTATGTTTCTGGTTTACTTTTAAGATAATACACATAGAGTTTATTTAGATATTCAGCTATTTTTGCTCAATTACATGTGCACTGATCACACAAAAATCAAAGGTGACATTTAAAGCAAAATCAAAGCCAAGTCTTCGCTTGTGTTAAGAGCCAAGTTGAAGCCCATATGTGTTGAGAAAGGGCCTTTAACTGTCATGTACATATTAAAAGCATGTTAAGTCTCATTAATTATGACCAACACATCTCCACATACTTTATAAATCACTTGTCAGACTGTCATCCCATAGCAGGTTTCTCCACTTAACTAATGAGAAACGTAAGCAGATGATAAATTGCTTATTAGCAGAGTGTTAGGAAAGCACCCGCTCGCCGCTGGCACTGCTTCTCTCCACCACGCTGTATATTAATCCAGCGCTGTACATCCCAGCGGACATTCCCAGCAGTTCCCTGTCCTACTTTCCCAGACCAAGCAGAAGTAGTTACAGAACAGGGGTGGGACAGCGGCGAGATCATTTAGTGAATGTGTCTCTGTGGGATACTATGGTACAACTGAACTTTAAAGTGTACGGCCATCAAATTAAGTCACAGGAAGTGGACTTCAGAACTTTCTGGTGAATCAGTTGGTATGGTATTAGGATAAAAAGGAATGGCCTGGAAAATGCAGTAAATGATAAATTGGTTAAAGTTAAAATATTCATTCAAAACCTGTAGTGACTCTTTTTTCTGTGGAACACAAAAGAAGATATTTTGAGAAATGTCTCAGTGGTTTTGTGGGTGGCAATATTGTTTAGTTACCAACATTTTTCAAAATATCTCCTTCTGCAGAAGAAAGACACTACTGTCTTAAAGCATTACAATTATTTAGATTAATAACTGTACTTCATGTATTCTAGTGACAGCTTGCTGAATTTTGATAATGACTCTCAGAAAGACATTGAAAGATATGAGTGTCCTCGGATGGCGTTTTCTGGATCAATAGCCATCAGATGCATCGTTTTTCTATCTGCTGGATTTATTTCAGGCATTCTGTCAACACACTGTCCCTATTATAAACAATATAACAACATCCACAGGCATCTGAAGCAGATACTATTGTGACAGTGGGGTGCTAATAGTGTTGAGCAGGTTTGGACCAGCCGAGCTGAACTCTAACAAAAGGAGGTGCAGAGAGCTACTGGACGGATGATATTTCTGCCTGTTACCCAGCTGAAAATGTTTGCTCTCCCACCGGTTATCCATCGCCCCATAAGGAGTGGCTTATAAATAGGTGACTTTGCTTTCTTGATGCAACACAAAATGCATTTTGCTTCACTTAGCAGTTGAACACAATGCATTTGGATATCTCTCTCTCTCCTCCTGCTCGCTACTGTTCAATAGCGACAAAAAAATGTATAATGGTTTTGTGTCCGGCAAAGGGTGCATCTCCAAACTCTTTAAAAATACATGAAGTGAATTCCCCACTTTAGATGCGAAAACGGTGAAAAACTGAAAATAAAGTAAAAATATATAAAAATATATATTATACACTGTAAAAAGAATACTGTGAAATTTGTGAAAACATTCCACAGTATGCTGACTGTAGGTTTAATCACAGTAACTATTAAATACTGTAATTCTTTATTACAGTAATAATCACAGTTCTGTAATTGCAATTAGAGTATTAGAATGCTGTGTTCTTTATCACAGCAAATATTAGACTAGTGTAACATGCATATTACTGCATTAATTTTTGTGTAAAGTGAAATAAAGACACCACTTTTACAACACAAAAATGACATTTATTGACTTACAACATTTCTTATGTGACAATGCATAAAGGCATAAAATTAGATTGTAAACATGTAAACATTATTTATTTTGTAAATACCTATTTTTAAAATATATATTATATAAATTAAAATTAGAAATGTATAAAACACAATCATTTTAAAATGATATAATATACATTATGTTTATAATAAAAAACACATTGTTAGATCTATACAATATATCATTGAATAAAACATTATTTGTAACTGACTCTGGTCCTGTATGTTTTTCCTGAACTGGAGTCATTCTCCTGGACTGAAGTCTTATTCCTTGCAGTAAAAGACCAAAGACATAGACTCGTTATATTCAGTGATATTTAATCTGCAGAAGCTGCATTTGGTTTATTACACAGTCTACCGGTATTTAATGCTGCTCAAATGTGCAGTAACTTTATTTACACCACAACTCCATAATGTGATAAGATTTATGTAATTTTAAATGCATGTGTATACATTATGAAAAGATAAAAAAAGACAAAAACAAAGTTTAAGGCTGATGCTGTCTTTAAACTGAGTTTAAACTGAGGTGCATATCACATGTCATAAATATAAGAAACAGGCACTCATTACAGTGGACTGAAATATTAAAAAAATTATCTTAATATTACTATTGATATTTTAATCATGATTATTGTCAAATAATAGGATATGTTAAAAATTGTTTAGCATGTCATTCTTACAGTTCGTTCTTATTGACAATAAAGACAAATAGTTCATGGGTGATATTGCTGTTTTTGCATTAATATATTCACATTGTTTCTTTTAGTAGCATAAAAAACTTTTTTTTTCAAACTGGGAATAAACAAAACTTAAAAACCCATAACTGAAAAAGTAAATGACCGCAGTTATAATTTCGTTTTATAATGAATGAAGTTGACTGCATTAAACTTCCATTATAATACATGAATCTGACTTGCTGTTTTTATAAGCAAGCGGTGACTCATCTAAACTTCTGATTGGCCATTGGTTCATGCGCCGAGACTATGACAGGTTGTAAGGCTCACCGCTGTAAATAACGCATAAGAAATATGCACAGTGATCAGATGTAATAAGACACTTTATTCACATTTCGTTTTAATCGTAACAGTTGTAACACTTTTTAGTTGTATTATTCAAGGGCAAAAAATACACAAACCCCCCGTTATTCTCAGACATGGGTTGCTGCAGCTTGCCCTGCAATAGATCTTATAAAGAATATGAAATGTTTAACCATTAAAACTCTTTAAAAGTCTTACCTGTTATTGCGTTTTCTTTCAGCTCAGCACACTTCAGTAACTTATCCGTTTCCTTCACATGGCTACGCACAAACACACACAACATACACACGGACACAGTTCCGGATTATTTTTATCCAACAACATTACTCCTTCGCCAAACTGAAGATGTTATCAATCAAATCTTGCCAGATGAGAAAATATATCATTATATGCGCGAATCGTTTATTTTTGTAGTAATCGCTAGTTTACCAGCTAAGTTCCCTGGCCTGTTGTTCTGTCGCTATCTCTCCCAGCAGCCAGAGCACACGTAAAGATACAACGCACCGACAACTTGACAAGAGGAAACTGCGCTAAATTAACAATAATGAAAACAAATAATATATGTAAAGTCTCTTCAGATTTGTACTGATAAAAAATCCGTTAAAAATTACTGTATAATGATTCACAGGATAAATATATTTACTTTAAGTTACACAATTCCGGTTTACTTTTTTATCCAGCAGCATGAATCCTTTGCCAAACTAAATATGTTATCAATAAAATCTTGCCAGATAAGAAAATATATCATTATATGCGCGAATCGTTTATTTTTGTAATAATATGCACACGCTATCATACCAGCTCATGTCAGTATTGTTCTCTCGCTATCTCTCCCAGCGCACTCACATACAACGCACAGATAACCTGACAAGAGGAAACTGTGCTAAATAAACAATAATAGAAACAAATAAATAGAAAAATTAGAAAAAAATACTTTGCTGAATCTGTCGAGTCTCTTCAGATTTGTAGTGACAAAAAAAATCTGTTAAAAATGACTGTAGCCTATAACGATTCACAGATCATACATAAACATATTTACTGTAGAATTTTCCCGCCATCAAAAATTTCCCACAATGCTTTGCAGATCTACAGCAACCTGCTGTATACAGGTTCTACAGTAAGGATTTGATCATTTTACAGTAATAATGCTGTAAAAACTACAGAAATTTGTTACAGTGTACTGTATATTAGACCACATGTACATTTTTATGAAATTTTGTGCTTTAGGACAGGGGCTCTCAAAGTAGGGGTCGGGACCCCCGTGGGGTCGCTAGGCCGCGAGGGTGGGGTCACCAGATGATTTCCAGAATTCATTTTTTATTATTAGGAATAGCGTATTTAATCAATAAGTGTAACAAAATATAAAAATATTAGTTATGTTAAAAATAAAACCATGCAAATAAGCCATCAGCCTTTGGAATTTCCTCCCCCTCAATCGTGACCCCTGAGGTGATTACGTCACATTAGCAACCACATTAGGTTAGGTGTAGCAAGTCAATTTACAGCACCACATTAAAACATTCCCATATGTGCTCGCAGATTATTTTTCAGGCTTAAAGTTTAGGATATTTGTATTTGTCGAAATGAAATGTTGGTTAATATCGACCAACGCAGGGAGGCCAGCAGAGGAGGGCAGAGAAGCACTGCAGTAAGGCTATCGTCCTCAGGTAGTCTACAAAAACAGGCCGTCGTTTGCATAAAGAGGAAATCCATCAGCACTCGAATCAGTTTGATGAAATTTGACAATCTGTAGTAATAGTTCATGGTATATGTATAACAACAAGTAAAATAATGAGTAAAAAACTGTAAAGTCATATTATGTTAGACTGTGTTCTTTGGTGTTGTCATGCGCTTGTTTGGATAGGCCGAATAAGTGCATGTGCACAGTTACGCACAATGTTGGCATACTTTACCCACCTCCGAGGATAGTGGAGTCTCGAGTCCCTGGAACTGTTATTTTGGGGGTCGAGGGCTGAATAGTTTGGGAACCCATGCTTAAGGATTTTGAAAAAAAAACAGACACAACCCCCCTTAAAAAAAGAAACATATTAAAAAGCTAAATGTGATAAAAATGCATCATAATAATAATATTATATTGTTATGATTCATTATTAATATTATTTCTAAATGGCATTTTGCAAATGGCTTGATATATATAGGCCATATATACTGTATATATTGTCATACTGAATAATATTCTATCATATAATATAATTCATACAATATATTATAATATAACATATAGCATAATAATTAATCCATGTCAACCAACATAATTAATATCCAGTGGCAGAAACAAGCAAGAGCCATTGTAAGCTTATCGTAGTTTATAATATACTCATCCTCATAATCATTATTATTCATAGATCTCTTTACAGTTATAATCTTTTGGAAGGAAAAGATGCATCTCTTGTTCTCTTTCCAAGATTGTCTTTAAAGTTAGCATCCAGAGGTCCGTGTAAAGTGCATAAATTTCTTATATCCCATTGTGAGAATGTATCAAGTCCTCCATCTGCTCATCAGTTCCTCATGTTGTATTACTCTGTCAGTTTTTCTTTAGAAAACAAACGCTTTGTACAAGGAATGAATTTTCAGGCCTCCTGGATGGCAATGTGGGGATAATGTCACATACACGTATAGATGCAGACCAACACCAGACACCTCAGCTCATCTGCTGAAGCTCCCAGTTCATTATTTGTAAGCATGTGCCATCAAACATATCTCCTTAGTGAAGAGAGGTGAGCTTTGCAGGTAAAGATCAGATGAGCCAGACCGGACATTCATAAGTTTGCCATCTTATAAGGCCTTGTTCAGACAGACAGCACAAATTAGATTTTCTTTAACACAATAGTAATAGTAATACAAAAAAAAGTATGTAAGATACAGTAATATCTGTAGCTGTGTTTAAATGAACTCTCTCCCCCTAGTCAACACCGTGGCATTTGGTTATTAACAAATAGTGAATAAGTGAGAAGTTAAAGAACATTTGCATGAATGAGTACAGTATGCTACTTGGTTGTGGCAGTAGAAAATATTTTGGAAAATGTTTTTGTGCTGATGCTTAAGTCATTGTTATGGCAATCATTGTATAGCGGGGTTCAAACGCTTCTACAGCGTTTGGCGTTTATATCATTTAATACATTTTCGAAATATCGGCACAATAATTTGCTTGAAAAATACCTTCTATGTGTAAAGGAGTGTTCACACTCAAAACAATAACTATAACTCTAACTGTATTAGCATCCACACCAAACAGACATAATGATGTTTGAACTGTGCTTATATGAACTATGCTCATATGTTGAAATAACGTTGTTACAACGTTGTAACGGTTTTTATTCTATGGTTGCATGCTGCAGTGTCACATTTTAAATTTTATTTTGATTGTTCATGTTTTATCGTTCATCAACTGGAAATAAATTGCTTTGTAGTTATCGCCTTTGGTGTGAACAGCTCTTAACTGAGTGTTTTCAGTCAGTCAAAGAGATCAGATTTGAAAAACAAATCAGATTTGTGCGCAGTGTGAACAAGGCCTAACTTTCATCATGAAATAGCTGCTCTTTTGCTAGCTGATCACTCTCTATCGATTCACTAACCCAACAAGTAGTGAAATCGTTTTTCTGAATCACACATTCTCTTTTGCTCTTAAATGTGATCTGTTCAACTATCTGTTTTTTCATTCGTCCACCCATCCATGTCAAAATATACACTGTATATCCATATTGCATGTACATGTTTATAGCAAATGAGAGCTCGTCCTTTTTTTATCCAAAAACATGCCTGAGTGTGAACAGCAAAGTCTGCAAGGACATTCAGTTAAATATTGATTATATATAAAGGCTTGGTTTGATTGCTGATACATTTATATATACCTCAGTAATCAATAGGCAAAGCTTCTATGATAATTACAGTTCGTTTTTTTCCCTGTTTGTGCTTAACGTATATGAAGTATACCAGTACTACAATACATCTAGATTTGGATATGGATAAAGGACATCATTGCAGCTGTAAATTTCCCGCTATTAAGAAACTGAGTAACATGGAGTCGTTTTATAAAGCTATAGCTCGTGTTAAGACAACAATGAAAGCAGCGGAATTCTTCAAAAGTACCGTCACAAAGCTGTGTTTGTATATAGACGTTAAAGTACTGGAAATCTCGAAAGTATTACAAATGTACATACCAACTGTCATAGTGAACATATTAAAAACAATATATTCACAGTTTCAGACAGAACGAGGCAGCTATGGAGATGCTATTAAATATCATATTTTGAGAGCATCAGTTAGAAGTATTTCTCTCATAAACTTGTACTAAATTTCCGACATCTTATTAAGAATCTCTTCGTCCTCTAGGATAAAACGATTTTATGGCCTGGCAGTAAAAAAGGGCTTGTCCAATTGCTTGCATACCATCCTTTGTATGAACGTCCTTTAACAAAAGGGCTTTGATGCATGCATTCAACAACACGCACAAAGACATTAATAAAGTCTGTGTTCCTGAGGTGGTTGACAAGCATCCTCAGAGTCCTGTATGTTATATGGGTAGTCCTAAAAGGCAGGATGCAGCAGTATTAAAATGATGAACATGAAAAAACATAATTCGGAACTTTTAAAAGTTGAAAACATTTTAGCCGCACCAACTGTTTTGTAATGAGTTGATGCCTTAAAATGACAAATAAGTGTTAAAGTCAACATGAAATTTCTCAATGCTGATTCCTGGTCTTACTGTGTACAAACTATTAGTGCAACTTATTACGTAGGCCTATAAAAACTTGTAATCATATTTTATCAGAAAATGATAAATGGCCAATTCCAGCCCAATTATATCAAATCCCACCTTACATTTTTCTCATTTAATATTCTGGTTTAAAATGGCTTAAGGGTGATGATTCATGTTGACTTTAACAACTCATTTAAAAAAAACACTTACAAGGACGTGGTCATATTCTTACAAGTTAATGTGTCATGTGCAGAAACAGTTAGGAAAAGCAGCACTTCCATTAAGGCCAAACTTAAAAGTAATGTCACTCACTTTTCCTGGTCTGTGAGACACACCTACAATAAGCTGGTGAAAGCAGTCAGCAGGGCATGGGTCTAAAGTTCAACCCTCAATGAATTTCTGGAAAGGGTAAGCATCGTGTAACTTGGATGGGCAATATTTGGAAAAGGTAGAGTGAACAGAGCACCACATTCTTGGGTATGACAGCGCTGCATGTATTGTACTCTAGTCAGTAATGTTAGACCTCTCCATAATATTAGGCCAGTATAACAGCAAAGAAAGTGATGAGATCTACCATTAATTTTATTTACATTCACCATTCTACTTACAGTATGGATCAAGTATTGACTGCACAGGTCCTGAACCACAAAGTTTCCTGCTATTATATAAAACTTTACAGACCAGATTAAATAAATTCACAAAAGCAATGTTCTTTTCTGTGCTGACATCCTGTTTGAAGAAATAGTAAGTTGGGGCTAGAAATGTTAATGACTTGATTTTATTTTAAGACACAATGCCTAATCACCATTTGCTACTTGCCGTTACTGGTTGGTAGCAAGTGACATCATGGAGGTCCATGATTACAATTACTGGCAGGTTGACTGTGCATACAGTATAATAAAAAGTCATCTTTTTAGTTTAGTCTATTAGTTTAGTTCACACCTTTTAGAAAAAATAGGCACAGATCGACTATAAGAAATTAGAATTATAAATGTATAAATTTAACTTGAATTATTTTCTCAAAATGCCTGAATAGCCATTAATGAGGATACATGCTTTTTGACTGAATAATAATAGACTAGCTTGGCATGAGGGGAGGGGACTTCTAGAAAACATTTGTTGGCCAAAATTGGTAGGTTCCTGTGCAGAACGCGATGGCCTCAAAATTTTGGTCCATTTTTCCAGAAAATACATTTTAAATATGTATATATTTGAAACAAAAAAGGGGTACGCTACCATATGTATGGCTTGAAAGCTGACAGGCGCAGAATAAATTGTGGGTTTTGTGGGCTCTAAGCAGAACTTAAGTAATATAGACAGTTTACACTAGTGCTGTCACGATATCGACATTTCCAAAAATCTTTGCGGCTGCAATTGTATCACGGTATCTATAATCGTATATATTTTTTAATAAATGATGCTACCAGTCAAATTCATCTTTAATTTTGTGTTTTGTCTTTTATTTGGGCAAAGAATCACACATATTTACGGAGACAGAGAAAGAGTTCGCAACCATTGTGACTCTTAAGGCAGTTTACGATATTACGGTATGTGTGGAATTTACATAATATTGATAATCATGGGGGGTATATCACGGTTATTGCCAATACCGGTATATTGTGACACCCTAGTATACAGTATAGTTTTAGTTCATTACACAACATACACTCCCATATTATTAGATTAAACAAATGAAACTGAGTTTAGTTGAAACTACATTAGTTAGAAATTTGATCTCTCCCATATCTAAATGTGGTGCTTTGAACAACTCGTCATAATCGGTACAACTTGCTCTCTATCCACAGATCCATGAACCAATAGAATTGACCAATCTTCATGGTGTTAGACCCCGAAAGTGGCCACTAACTAATGTATTAGCCAACTAACATTAAAAACCATTTGTAAAATGTTACCTTAAAAGAAAAAAGCATTTATAATATTGCACGTACCGTTAATCTCACAGAGAAAAAATATTTAGTTTGATAAAGAAATGAATACTTATTACTAGTTTTGTATGTAAGCATTATTCTTACTACATGCATGCTACAAGGAGTGTGTACCAGACATGCATCACAGAAGTAGTAGTATTTCCTATCACTTACAAAAGCTATTCGAGGAAACGTAACTTTCACACAACTTTCATTTAAATTCTCCAGCATTATATTACGAGCAGGATGCACCATGAAATGGCACTGAAATGTAAAAACGAACGTAAAAATGCATCAAACAGCGGCAGTGAATTGTATCTTTGGTGACCTGACTTAGTGAGCTAGTGTTTTGCTGTTGTTGGCTGCTATGTCTCAGTAAAAATATCTACACTCCTGCAACCCACATCAGTGCTTGTAGGGTTAGATCCTTTCTCATACACATGGAATGCTATGAAGTCTTACGATGCTGGGAATAGGAAGTGACGGGAAAAATTACACAATGGAGGAAAGCTGGTCATGCGGCACAGTGGAACGAAGAAGTTGGAAACCACGTCTAGGTCGGTTAACTCTGACATGGAACACATAGAGATATCTTAGCACGCTGGCAGAGAAAGAGATGTCATACAGAAAACAGGCCTTGTAGTGGCCATTCCAGGCCTCCGAGGTTGGTCGTGCATCTATTTCTCCGTCACAAGATGGAATGTAAAATGTCTATAGGTACCGCACACAATATGCTTTTGTTGCTGGCAGGACAGGCAAAGTGTGTGCTTTCGCAGAGAAATACATCCTCCTTTGTTATTCCTCTTGAGTACATGTTCTCATTTTATATGCCACTGATCAAGTGGAGTGACAAAATTGCTGTTTTGACCAGATACAAACTCAGGTTGTACTACACTTAGGTTGGCAGTGAATGGAGGAATGGGCGTCAGGAATTGGTACCTCTATGCTACGCTTGTATCTATTGGTTAGGCTACTGTTTGGCTACTGTTGCAAGCAGAACAACCACTGGAACAGTCACACAGATAAGACAGACTCCATGCAGACACTGAACACAGGGATGCAGAACAACGCCCCCCACCAGTCAAGTTATCCACAACTGGGGGAGGAGCGAGAAGGAAATGGGATGGAATGATGAACCGGTCTTCGTCATTGATCCTTCACTCAAACTGACTTCTTTCAGTTCTCCTGTCTTGAAACACTCGAGTTGGGCCTCTGAAGCCTTCAAAACTAGGGTGTGTAATTCCCTACTCAAAGCTCTTCTTTCTACCTCCTATGGAAAGGCAGTTCGAAGTTACACATCTGTAAGCATTTTGGTGATGTTAACGTAGTTGGTGTTGGTAAGGGTGCAGTTGCCGGTCTTGATGTTCTCCTCTCGGAAATCCTCAGTGCTGTTGTTAACGACCTCTTGGATTTCCATGTAGTCGGATTTGCTCATGGTTGACCCACTGCGGCTCTTTTTCAGGTCCTCTGAGGAATCTATCTTAGGGACGCTGGTCACATTGAGGTACTGCGCCTGCTCTTCACCTTCAGTCTCTCTGTGGTAGAAGTAGTTGAAGTTTGAGACTATGACGGGCACGGGCAAGGCGATGGTCAACACACCGGCGATAGCGCACAGGGATCCTACGATTTTCCCCCCAATGGTAGTTGGAACCATGTCACCGTACCCCACTGTCGTCATGGATACGACTGCCCACCAGAAGGCATCAGGGATGCTTACAAACTGCGAGTCTGGCTCGTCTGCTTCTGCAAAGTAGACGGCACTAGAAAACAGGATGACTCCGATGAAGAGAAAGAAGATGAGCAGCCCAAGCTCCCTCATGCTGGCCTTGAGCGTTTGGCCGAGGATTTGCAGGCCTTTCGAGTGCCGAGAAAGTTTGAAGATCCTGAAGACTCGTACTAATCTGATGACCCTCAATATGGCAAGTGACATGGCTTGCTGTCCTTGTTGACCGTCCTCTGGCTTCTCCGCTAGCTCAGTGCCCAAGGTGATAAAGTAAGGTATTATAGCCACAATATCAATGATGTTCATTATATTGACAAAGAAGCCTGCTTTACTGGGACACGCAAAGAACCGCACCAAGAACTCAAAGGAGAACCAAATGATGCAAAGGGTTTCCAGGATGAAGAAAGGGTCAGTAAAGTAGGTGGAGGTGTAGTAAATTGTTGAGTTGGAATTGCTTGTGTAAGCTTTTTGCATCTCCATTTCCTCATTGCGAAAAATGGGAAGCGTCTCCAGGCAAAAGCTGACTATAGATATTAGAATGACCATGACTGAAATGATGGCGATAATCCTGGCGGGCCCTGAACTTTCAGGGTACTCGAACAGCAGCCAGACCTGCCTCTGAAACTCATTTTCTGGCAGTAGCTTTTCCTCCTCCTTGATAAATCCTTCATCCTCTCTAAATATCTCAATAGCTTCCTCCCCAAGCTCGTAAAAACGTATCTCCTCTGAAAAAATATCCAAAGTCACATTGACGGGCCTTCGCAGCCTGCCGCCCGATTGGTAGTAGTAGAGAATGGCATCGAAACTTGGGCGGTTCCTGTCAAAAAAGTACTCGTTCCTCAGAGGGTCAAAATAGCGCATTCGCTTTTTGGGGTCCCCGAGCAGCGTCTCTGGGAACTGAGAGAGAGTTTTGAGCTGCGTCTCAAAGCGCAGGCCGGAGATGTTAATGACCACCCTTTCGCAACACTCATGGTCCGTTTCCGGGTCATACGTGTCCTGTGGCTGACCCGGAAGAGCTGCGGCTTCATCGACTGGGTCGGCCGTGGCAACAGTCATGCTGTGAACGAATGCAACCTGCAATTTGTGGTCAGGATGCTACGATGGGGCCTCTGGAAAACTTTGTGGGGAAAAGTAAGGAAATTGTGGGTTTCTTCTCACTCGATGACACCTCTCATATGCACTTGAACCCAGGAAACACTGAAATAAAACAGAAGTACTTAAAATTACAATACTGTAATCCAGTGTGCTTGCATATGCATTTATTCTATCTTGCTGTGTCAGGCAGGTAGATTATTTAGATTCTCTTTTTTTTGTCCAAAACAATGCAAAATGTACCAATATTAATATATTAAACTACTCAGACACCATCAGTTTCTGTTGAAATAACAGCCAGCAGATTTCTTAGGACTGCAGAGACCTTCATCTATGAAAGCACTACATCTATGAGGAAAACAACAGAATTCTGAAGCCAGGGCTTCTAAAACATCAATCAATCAAGTCAGCCTGACCACTTTACACATTGTATTTGCTTTTATCTGCCAAGTAGATCAATACTTGCCATGGCAAGACTATATCATGCCTCTTAGGATTCAATTATGCACTGTAAATCTAATAACAGCCTGGGTGCACTTAAATCATAATTGAATATTCCAGAACCTACCCAAATGCATTTTCACTAAGACAGCATGACTTCTCTGTGCCTGAGAAAAGTTGAAGCGATGCAACAATGTCTGCCTTTTTTCCACCCATCAACAGGTATATATATATATATATATATATATACTGTATATATATTAGATTTGCAAATGTATTTAAACATATTGTACAAACACGTCAATATTGTGCCCGAACTGTGGACTACATCACAAATATCTTACAAAAATCAATTATTACACTATAATAACCATAGTAACCATTTTTAAAGTAAACATTATAGCAACCACATATTTATTATGGTCTCAGCAAAATCACTATAGTAAAACTATGGTATCTGTGGTAAAACTTTGGTAATACCAATGGTAGCGATCTGTCATAAGAGGCATGGTTACTACACTTTTACCATTAAAAAAACATCGTTAATTTTCTGCGTTTTCTTTTGCATTGCTTGTATATTAAAAAACACACAAATACATCTGAGTGTGTAGTACAATTTAAAAACAACTTCATTCTTACAAGAAGTCAGCAACTTAATGAAACGAACCAAACAGTTTACGCAAGCTTACCTGCAAGAACGACTCCTCAAAGCGCCAGGAAAATCATTTTCCAGATCGTTTTGTTGACGTGACATCAGCAGACGTGACCAAACGTCTCGTTTCCAGGGTCACTTGAGTCTTTCAGCTGGCGTTCATTACAGGTACCGCAATGATCCCGGTCCTCCACCTGCCCGCTGCGCCAGTGCGCCAGAGCCAAACGCGTCGCAGCCTTCAGGACGACTGGATAACATACAGCTGCATGTCTCAAAGAAATGGGGACACCCCTAAGGCGTTATTTTCAAAGAGCATCCCATTGCAAAGGTCCAAAGATGCTAAGGTCAGCAAAATCTGACGCCCCCTGTGTCCTCATAAGATGTGACGTTTTCTGCAACAGCAGGAGTGTTGTCTCGACTCAATTCAGAGATCTGCAAAGAAACAGGGCAGCTGGTTGCGCTGGGCGTCGCCACAAACATGCTCACATTACACAAGATAGTAACATTTAACACATGAGACTGAGAGAAATTGCCTGAATACGAGTTAGGCGGCCAAATTGATGCTCTGAGGAGTGGCAACATCTTGTTGTTGAGCGAACGTACCCATCTCATCTTATGGGTACAAATCCATAGAGCATCACGTTTTAAATGTCCTCAGTCGTGCCTTTTATATTTTTCCGTAGCGCAAAGACAGCGTCCCTTAACGTGTTATTCAATCGCCCCGAAACGCGGTTTTGTGATTTTTTGACACATATTCACATCCCAGGCTCATGCACCCATGAAAAACACATCACACCGGCTGTGCTCAGTGATTTAAAGCCCATCAAGCAAGCGCAAGGTGTCTGCAGTGACATGCTTCAGCAATCGGTTCCAGGTGGATCAAAGCATGCCATGCAATTCTCAGCTTTAAAAGGCATTCAAACGGCATTTACGCATGCATTTAAAATAAAGAAGTCAACCTTCCCAAGTTGTTTTCAAGATGCACGCATCCGGAAAATGTCCATCAAAATATGCACAGGGGTTCCTCGTGCGCTTACTTGCGCTGGCTCCGTTCATTTTAGGGAGTGGCGCGGCGCGACCGAGCGATTTCTCATCAATCTCCAACTTTTCGTCTTTTACTCATAATGATGCTGTAAGAGAGAGCGGTTTCGGCTGCAGTTGTGCACTGCCGCGCATACAAAGAGCTGTGATGATGCTCACCACTCCTTAGTGTTATACAGCGAGCGTGGGCAAATTAAAGGGGACGCACCTCTACTGTGCCTCTATACAGCTGCTTCGACAACATAGTCCGGGTCTGAGCAACACGTCTTTTATATATATTTGTAGGTATGCATATCATTTGTAAATATTTTTGAATTGTTTCTTATTAGTACATATTTATAAACAATTTATAAATATGCATGGACTTTGTATTTGCATTAAAGCTCCCAATTCTTTAATGATTAAAAATGAACAAACAAAAAAAGGTTATTGAGTTAGCACACATAAAATCAGTGTTCAAAACGGTTTCCTTACCTTACCCTAATTCGCAATGCTAAGCTTATAACAATGACTTTGAATTTGAGCTGTCTGGTACGATTTTGCAAGAAACGCCAATTTATGTTTCGAACAGAGATGGCGATAGTGAGGCAAAAGTTATGGATGTGACATAATATTTGAACAGTAATGAATGTGCCTCAATTGTCTTCCAACAATCTAGTGTATTAATATACTGGACGTATATAATATAATGGACGTAACCTCGCAATTAACCCAAGTTTAGTCATTATACCTCCTCTCCAGGTTATGACATGACTGATGGAGTGAGTATAATTAACAGCTCTTTTTCTCATAGTGGCCTTACTTGCAATCGAATGACTCCATCCATCTTTGCTTCTCCCGCCACTCACTGTCTGTAAACTGTAAAGATTGGATTTCAAGCATTGATGTAATACAATAAGAGCAAAGTCTTATAGCAAGCTTTGTGGTGGCAGTAATAGCATTTTCAATCTGGCTCTGGCGATCACACCCAGCATTTCATTACAAAAGCTTACACATACACTGCCAAACCGTTTTACAGGTCTCCAATACGTTCAATACCTGTGATAAAACTTGTTTGGCATGGTTGCTAAAAGACCTAAATATGTATGTTGATTCGTAAGGCGGAATGAGGAATGGGAAGCATGAATTTACTGTTGGTACATTAGGGAGGTGCCGAGGTCTCTCCGGGGACTGTCGTTCTGTTTGTACAAGAGAGAGAGAGACAGAGAGAGACAGAGAAAGACAGAGAGAGACAGAGAGAGAGAGAGAGAGAGAGGACAAACCGTGCGTGCCTTTGTGCGCAAACATAGAGAACAACCGCCAGTGAATGTTTACAAAAAGAGTACAATAAACACCATGTGACAAATGAAACCGAATCATCTTCACTTATTGATGCCGTTGGATTGATGTGATGGAGATCTGATGAAAGTTGGTATTATGAATGGATGTTTGGATAAAGAAAGGTGATGAGGAGATTAAGGTTTATGATGACTGACTGATTATTACAAAAGGTTGAAAGGGGAAATAAAGCCTCTATGTATGTTTTAAAGAGACAGTTGACCCCAAAACAAACATGTAGCAAAGATGTAAGAACCTATGGAAATTTGGAGTCAGTGACATCACATCTCTGAGGCATTTCTGAGGTGTTTTAATCTGAATGTGCGTTCAAATGAGTGGACGAAAAATGACATCTTAAATAGCACCTACTATGCTTTTTTAATTTGATCTCATGCTGTATTGTATATTATAGCTGCAAAGGTTTCCTGAAGTGCCTCATTTGTAGTCCTTCCATTATTTTAGTGTGAGCTTGTTTTTAAAATGCATCCCCAAATATAAATGCTGATATTGCATTGGAAAGCCTCGGTTATTCCTACAATGACATAATGTGACATATATGCATAATGGCCACTAACAAAGCAGAAAAGATGTTGTTTTTTGTTTTTCCATACAACAGATTGGACCAGCCGACCTATCAGAGCAGACTTTCTTTCTATAGGAGGGCTTTAAAGAGAAAGGCACTCGTATAGAGGGTGAAAAGAGATGTTGCAGTAATGTACAGAAAGAGAGAAATCGTGTGTTTTTGAACTTTAAGTCATGTATTCAAGCAGACCTCAAAAATAAAACTATGAACTTAAAAAAAATTACATTTTAAATTTGGAATCTTCAAAGTCTACAAAGACTACATTTATAGTTCTTGTAAAGTGCCTGTTATGGTGTAAAAAAGGTTCTTCAAGTGTATTCTTTTGTGCAATAGAGATTTGGATTTGGGGTGAATTGTTCTCCAATAACAGCGTCTCAAACAGTCATACCCGTTTTTCATTTTCTTTTACATTTCAAATTCAGTACAGTTATAATTCATGAAAATCCCAATTTCTCCCAGTTCGATTTATCTCTCAGTGCCAAACTGCTAAATGCAATGAAGCAGCTCATTGATGCATCACAAATGGGTCTTAGCAACATCTACGCACGAGGTAAGCCTGTGAGGAAGTTCCCAAGATGCTCGAAAAACCTATGCTTGCCTGCTGCTTCTACAACAACTAAACTCTTCCTTAGGCTTGATGGCTAAACTGATAATTGATCATTATTTCTTATATCCTTCAGCTCAAAGTAATTTTTTGTTTTATGCTAGCATGCTCAAAAGGTCCCCCTTTAGAGGCTCCACTATTGGTCCCTTTAAAGCTATAATTGTTGTGTTTACTTGAGAAAGCATGATAACCAAAGATGGGGTTTGACCCAACCCTTCTTGGCTTCCATCTCTACACAACTAGACATACATATTAACACACTCTGTATATGGTCGCCTGCACGGGGCCCTGATGGCCTGCTAATAATTTATGAGGACAATATCCCATTTAAATGAAAGCATTTAAAATGAATCTCCTTCCCCCAAAACAAACAAGTGTAAATGTTTTGCATTAGCTAGACATCATTCATGCATTGTGCTCCATTGGTTTTATTCATAATACTGTGTCTTTCATATATTATTTGTTGCCAATGGAACATTCAACCTTTATTGCTCAGGAAAAACACACGTTGACCTTTTGAGACAACATGCCCCAATAATGGGAAGTTGAACCTGACCCTGCCATTGTATATCATATATGTGACCCTGGACCACAAAACCAGTCATAAGCAGCAAGGGAATATTTGTGGCAATAGCCAAAACAACATTGTATGGGTTAAAATTATCGATTTTTCTTTGATATTAAATAAAGATCATATTCCATGAAGATATTTTTTAAATTCCTAACGTAAATATATCACAACTTTATTTTTTTGCGTAATATGCTATGCTAAGGACTTAATGTGGATAACTTTAAAGGTGATTTTGTCAGTGTTTTGATTTTTTGCACTGTCAGATTCCAGAGTTTTAAATAATTGTGCCAAATATTGTCAGATCCTAATAGGGTTGGGCCGATAGACGATGACATCATCCATCGCCGATGGCTGACAGCCATCACGATGTTGGGCCGGCATCGTGCATGATGCAATTTTCGTCATTGGGACGGTCCGCATACGCGTACAGCACATCCCCAAGACAAATGTTGACAACCGAGTCCACAGTATGACATTCTGCGCATGTGTCGAGCTCGTCCATTCATGCTTATCCGCAGTTGAGTATCATTTGGAAGCTGAGCGAGATGGACGTAGAAAGTGAACGCAAACAGTGAATCGTATTAATGCGCTCACGTTTTTTTTTTTTGAACATTTATTTGTATACTAAACAACATGGCATTACAAAACATTGTTGTAATAGAAAATTCAGACCAGGGGCCTCATGTACAAAGACTTGGGTTGATTCCATACTAAAACATTGTGTACAGACAAAGCTGTAAATGTGTGCAAAAAAACTCAGATGTATGAATCTCTGCGTACGCAGGATCCCACGCATATTCTCTTAGTACGTCACAATTAACTTGAAATTGAGCGCACATGTACCAGCACTCTGTCTCCTTAAATTAAATCCATTTGAATATGGTAATGAGTCCACTTTGGCAAAACCAAGCAGCAAGAAAATGGAAAAACCAAGCAGCAAGAAACGAAAATTTACGGAATGTGAATTGGAGGTGCTACTGTCAGAGGTAGAAGCTAGAAAAAATATTTTATTTGGAACTTTGTCCTCCGGAATAACAAAAGGGAAAAAATGAGTGAGAGAGTTTGGCTGACACCGTCAACGCGGTGGGATCGGAAAATCGTACTCTAAATGAAATTGAAAAGAAATAGTCGGATATAAAAGTGGAAGTTAAGCGGAGAACTGCTGCGCACCGACATTTCAGCTGCCCAATCGCTCTACAACTGACCGAGTGCGAGAATGGGCATCAATCTGCGCTCTCGGTCGTCTTTAGGGGACAACCGCGGTCTCCTGATGGGCAGTTGAATGATTTTAATATTTTTTATATAGAAACATAACTTTAAATGCATCACTCACCAAGAAGCCACCCATCGCACACCCTGCCAGCTTGGAGCATCTTCCCACCATGCTGTTTGTAAGTATGAATGAATCATGGGTTGACCCAGGCCACCTTGCCACAATATTTGTTAGGCGCATTTGTGCGTCACATATTATCTGCACATTTATTGAATGGAAATGTTTCCGATTCACATATGCAAATTCTTCCTCAGATGGCGCCTTTATAGCAATGTGTGTGCAGTCGATCGCTCCGATTACCTTAGGAAAACTGGCTATCGCTGCAAATTGCGCTTTAATGTTTGGCTGGTCAACTGCATCGTATGGGAACCTTATATATCTGTTAGACATGCGGATGATCCCGTCCCATACAGCTGGCATTGCGCGGCTCAAAGACGGCTGGCTTATTCCTGAGCGGTCTGCCAATTCCCTTTGGAAAGAGCCAGTTGCCAGGAAACCAAGTGTTGTGAGCACCTGTAAGGGAACGGGTAATGCGTGGCTCCTCGCTGTCTCTCTCTCCAAATTCGGACCCAACTCAGCACAAAGTTCCAAGAGGATAGCCCTTGGAAATCTGAAACGGCTGATAAGCCAGTCATCATCGTGGGCCAGAAAATCATTATGGTCCCTAAAAACTCGTTCTCTTCGGATTCTGCCAATGTCCTCTAATAAGGCTAACGCTGCCATTGTCATGGACTAAGGGTTGTATTAATTTGCTCATGCTTTTATATGTTCTTTCTTAATTGCATAATTGCTAACATATTCCCATAACGCTCGTGTGACAAAAATGTGTCAATTTTTTTATCAATTACAAATTAATCGTAATGTTTCTCACAGCTGGTGGTGCGATAGACTTGTCTAATGATTTGATAGTCTATATGTTTGCAACTTCACTTCATTGCCTCTAAGAGTAAACAAAAACCACGAGAAATGTACGTACGCCAGACATGAAGTTGGCGTGGAGGAATGCACATTCTCACGTTAATTTCACTGAAAGCGTGAAAGCTGGCGTACGCAACATTTTTGTGCGTACGCAGCGTTGATACATGAGGCCCCAGGTGCATAAAAGAAATACAATTATAATATAACCATTGTGTGTGTGTAAACTTGTCAATGTCGACCTGAAGTGTGCGCGTCCGCAATGGCAGCCGGAAACATCAGTTGACTAATCACACACACACAGCCTACACTGGTGGGCTCACGACTCGTCTTTCCAGATGAAATAACAAATTATGTTTTATTAACAAGGTTTGGGAGCAGCACATGCAGATAATTAACTCGGCTGGCTTTCGATAAACAATCACAGCAATCATCATTTTGCCTTTTGCTCGCTGCTAACGGGACACGAGTGTTCAGACGCCGGTGTTGTACCGAAATTCGACTCCGCATGAGATTACGATTCCCCTACTTCTGATTGGTTCATTCACTTAGGATGCTGCTTTGTGATTGGTCCCTATCTCTAAATCCCGCCCCACACCTAATCCTAACCCTAACCTTCGTAGGGGAAAACAGGGGAGTCGTAATCTCACGGGGAGTAGGATTTTGATACAACACCGGCATCTGTAAACATATGCTAGTCAGACTCGCAAGATTGCCGTATTTCGACCCAATTCAATAACGGTACGCCAATGCTTAATGTTTCAATGGCTGTACACTCATCTTCTGCGAAGTGAAACAATCATCTTGGGGGAAACAATTCATTCTGTCGTTCCATGCAGTCACTCTAATCAACCCGAATTCCATGCCTCATTACATATACTTTACTATTTTTCTAAGAGTTTTTTTGTGTTTGAACTTCCGAACACGCTGTTACACAAGAAGCTGGGTGAGTAAAATCTTTCTACTTGAAAAATACGTTTAGCTTTATCTTCTGTCACCCCGCGTTGACACTGCTGCACTCAAGCATGAGATATCGCTGGCCAGCACGGCGCACTTCCTCGGTGCCCGTACTGTTCAGCGAACGGCAGTTGAGCCGAACGTAAACTTCTGGAGATCAGTAAATATAATCGGTGCTTCCGAAAGAGACCGCGTGTTAACAAAAATTTGTCTGTATCATCCAGCGGCATACGTTTTCTACATAGCGTACCATTCCCATTCACATCTTGCCCAAAATAATGCACACAGCCATCACTTTTAAGTCAACACAAAAAGCGGTATGCATCAGTATATTCGACCGGCTCTTATCAGCAAGATCTCCCTCGTCTCCCGTCTGCCAACCCGAATAAAACTGCATCTTGGACTCATGACCCCAGCCTCAAATGTTAACTCTGGAATCATTTATTGTGTTCGACTATACAAGTTGCGCACAGCAATTGAAGATATAACAGCATTTTTTATTGAGAACGTTTGGGTGATGGTAACATGCTCACTCTCCGCGTCTCTCTGCTCGTGCATACAGCTAGGCATCATGCACATGCTGGCTATAATCCATCTGCAATCACAGGTATCACCTACACAAGACTTCATTACGATAGATGTAAACTCTAATGGTCGTTTTAACCTTTGCAAAACAGACCTTGTGCGTTCACTGAAGTTTCAGCGAGCCCATCACCGCAACCTTCCCAGCGCCATGGTGGCCCACACCGCCACAAGCCACCTCAGCAGCCCGAGCACGCCTCCGCCAGCAGCACAGACCTTTCCTTAGCCCTTCCCTTCCTCCTCCTTTGCCCTTGCCCAAGGAGCCGACCTAAGCGTGAGGCTGCCTCTGTCCTCGGCTCCGGCAGCCACCTCCATTCCTCCTCTCTCTTCCTCAGGCCCGCCCTCCCTTCACACTGGCATCTGCCGCTCTGATGACATCCCACCAAATGCCCTGGCTCTGGACCTCCTCAGCACCACTTGCAAACCTCCATGCAGCTCCATTAAAGGGTACCTAAGTGGAATTACATTATTTCACAAACTCTTCTATGGCTCACCCTCCCCAGAAATAGCCAGCTCTCAGACATTGATACTCATCAAAGGCATTGAAAGAGCCCAGCCCAGACCCCAGAAAACCAATCACCCTGGAGTCATTAACTAAATGCATTTACACTGCAAGGCTACCATTCAATCCGCACCACACGCATGCTTGACGCCATGTTCACACTAGCCCTCTTCAGCTTCCTCAGATGCAGACAGACACTTCCCCAAGCTCACGCTCTGCCGCAGCAGACACTTCCCCAAGCCCATGCTCTGCTGCAGCAGACATCCCCTCTTCCCCCACCACCTCCCTCACTTCTACACTCCACCGCTCAGTAAGACCCAATTCAACAGGACTTATGCCCCAGCAGGAACCCGCATCTCCATCAACACAGTCTCATCTGCTCCAGCAAAGCTTGTGACCTCTCTTGTGACCACCACAGCAACCATGCTCCAGCAGGAGCTTGCATCTCCATCACCACAGCCTCAGCCGCCCCGTAGGAGCCAGCTCTTTTCACGGCTGCAGAAGACACCACCCAACACGAAGCCAGTAACGCCGCAGTGACCGCCCCCGCAGGGGCCCGTGTTTCCAACTTGTGCTTTGCCGCAGCAGACACCACTTCTACAGAAGCCAGTATCGCCGCAGCAACTGCCCCCACAGGGGCCCGTGCTTTCAACTTGTGCTCTGCCGCAGCAGACACCACTTCTACAAAGCCAGTATCGCCGCAGTGACCACCCCCGCAGGGGCCCGTGCTTCCAACCCGTGCTCTGCCGCAGCAGACACCACTTCTAGAGAAGCCAGTATCGTATCGCCGCAGCACAGGGGCCCAGTCTTGTAGTGATGCTCCCCAGGAGCCCTATCTATACTCCACACTACCACAGTAGTGCCCGCTCTACCAGAGCCTTATCTTCTTTCCTCGGCGCAACAACTCAACTCAACTCAACTTTATTTATATAGCGCTTTTTACAATTTTCATTGTTACAAAGCAGCTGTAAATGAGACATACTGACTATAAGCAAAATAATTAAAGTTGTACCTGTAAAAACAAGAAAAAGGTGAAAACACAGAAGATAGACATACCCACATACAAAACACTCCACACACACAATATGCACACGTACTAACACACATAGACATAGTCACACACACACGGACGCGCAGACACACGGACGCGCACGCACACACACACGCACACAGACAAGTACGCACACACACATGCACGCACAGTGACAGCACACATTTAAGATAAAGGAGAGAGAAGCACAGGTCAAATATAACAGACTATAAATTCCTGTATGCAATATTAATTAAGTAAAACTTTTAAATTCTAAAGCAGCCCCCCCGGCCAGGCAAATAGTGCAAAAAAACAGTATGCAAACGGTGGCGAGGAACCCAAAACTCTAATCGAGAAAAAAAACCTCAGGAGAACCCAGGCCCAACCAGGGGATTCCAGTTCCCCTCTGGCAAAAGCTGCTACCTCTGCACAAGCTCCAGAGAGCTTGCACAACAAGGCGAAATAAAAATAAATAAACTTACTAATAAGGTAAATTATAGTTTTAAGATTATCATTAATAATCTAATAGCATTTGAAATTTTGTGGTGAAGACGTGTCAGGTGACCGCGTCCTTCTTTATCCAGCTCTATCATCTCAGCTCTTGTCAGGTCGCCGCTTCCCATTCTCCGCTCTACCATCAGGTCAGGCCATGAAGACGTGTCAGGTGACCGCGTCCTTCTTTATCCAGCTCTATCATCTCAGCTCTTGTCAGGTCGCCGCTTTCCATTCTCTGCTCTACCATCAGGTCTGGGCATGAACTGCATCCTGCTCGCTGTGGTAACCGTGGAACAATGAGACAAGACTGGCTAAGAGTAGAGTACTGTGCTGCACTCTTTGATGCAACAAGTACATCAGTTGTTGTTGGAAGTGTTCCTGGTTCCGGTTGATCTAACTAATGCAGCCTAAACGCTCAGAGGATTTATATTATGGAGGTGTAGTGTATGCAAGATTAAAAAGATGCGTCTTTAGTCTAGATTTAAACTGACAGTGTGTCTGCCTCCCGGACAGTGCAGGGAAGACTATTCCAAAGTTTAGGCGCTAGATAGGAGAAGGATCTACCACCTGCACTTGATTTTGAAATTCTAGGTATTACCAACTGACAGGATGCCTGAGAGCCTAATGCACGTGAAGGACTGTAATACAAAAGGAGTTCATTCAAGTACTGAAGAGCTAAACCATGTAGTGCTTTATAGGTAATAAGCAAGATTTTAAAGTTAACGCGATGCTTTATAGGTAACCAGTGCAAGGTTGACAGAACCGGGCTTTATGGATCATCCGTCAATAGTTAAGCAGTATTCTTGGTTGTTACGTATAGCAGTTTTCGGTCCAATAAGTAACACTTCAGTTTTGTCCGAGTTCAGTAATAACAAGTTGTTACTCATCCAGTTTTTTATATCGACTATGCATTCCATTATTCGATGGAACTGCTGTGTTTCATGAGGCTTCGAGGAAATATAAAGTTGAGTATCATCAGCATAACAGTGAAAGCTAACTCAGTGTCGCTTTATTATATCTCCTAGAGGTAGCGTGTATAATGCGAAGAGCAGAGGCCCTAAGGCTGAGCCCTGTGGTACAGCGTACTGGACTTGTGATTTGCGTGACCCCTCATTGTTTATTGCTACAAATTGAGAACGGTCGGATAAATACGATTTAAACCATTTTTAAACCAAGCAACAGACACGCTCGCTCCCGTAAGAACCCGCAACGAAGGCCCCACTCCAAGCAGGGCCAGCATCTCGCCAACTCAAGAAAGCCTCTTTGGAGGATATGTTGCTCCAGCTGCTGTCCTGAATCTATTGCATTTTTGGGGGTATGATCCGGGTCCGGGCACACACCAAACCCGGGGCCCTCTCCCTGGTCAAGGGGCAGGTGCTCCGAGTTCGAGGAGGATGACCGAGCTCGGAGCCCTCGCCCCGGGACAGCACACCAAACACGCATACTTATCCGTCCCAGTTCATTAGCTGCAAGGCGAACTCGTGAACCAGAAGAAATTTCAAATTTGCAGGTCATACATGCGCGAGTACTTGTGAAAAAAATCATGCTGTCTTGAAAACTGGTCACAAAATGTGTTTTGGTCGCAGTCTAGAGCACTGATATAATTGTTTTTAATGTTTTGGCAGATGGCCATCTAGCAAACTGATATGCCCCGCCCCCCGATGGCATCGTCCATCACGATGTTTCACTGTAGGATCACTGTTCACAATTTGGTAGACATCGCCCAACCCTAGATCCTAACAAATCATACATCAATAGTAATCATATTTATTCAGCTTTCATATTATGTATAAATCTCAATTTTGAAAAATGTACCCATAAGTGATTGGTTTTGTTGTCCAGGGTAACATATTAGGTTTTTCAGTTTTTCCAAATAATAAATAAATAAAAATAAAAGCACAAACATGATTAATGAAAAAGACAAATGTATTCAAATTAGCGACGTACCAATATATCGGCCAATAATCGATCGATAAAACAATTTTTCACACTATGGGCTATCGGTCGATAGTTTAAAAACAGCCGATGATCAGGGCTGATATATCCTGTCAATCAAAAGAGGACAGCAAAATGCTATAAATTTGTGCTCTGTACATAGAAAATGTTAAGAAACATCACCAGTTTGATGTACAATATTAATAGTCATTATATGAATTATTAACATTTAGAAAGTTAAGAAATATTCATTTAATCTTTGGTATCGGCAGATATCTCTCTGAATAATTGGCTATCGGCATCTATGCATCTCTAATTACAATAAAGTATTAAAAAACACACGAACCATAACTTGTTTTAAAATAAATGTGACACTTGCATCAACCTGACATCTATAAAAAAACATCCTGGTTTTGAGAACACAAATCAACCCATTGAGTAAAATCGACCTTCATCATATGTATTTTATTGTGGCTTATTGTGTTCACCTTTCTCAACATTACAAAATACGTCAAATTTTAGAGCAAAATTGACGAAAGAAGGATTCATATTTAAGACATTCTGGAGTTAGATGTTCAACATTGATGACCAGCAATAGTCACCCATGTGGCTACTTCTGTGAGAGCTACACTGTGGCCCGGTCTCCACTACATGACTTTGTTGTGTTCAATGAAAAAAAAACATCTTAATAATCTATCAATCTAATTATTTTGACATGTCATTGCAACCAGCTTTCCAAAGTTGCTGAACTGTAAGCTATTTGTAATAGCTCAAGGAGATTGCATACGTGTACAGCATGTTTGTGCATATATAATAGTGTGCATGTGAGATGGAAGTGAGTTGGTGATCGTGCCATTTCGAGCTGGGACCGATTTGCTCAGGAGACCTTGACGTTTTACCGTAGCAACCAGCGCAGAAGACTGCAGTACACAATGACTCAAGCTTTAATCCTCTAACCACACACACACACATGTGCTGCATCACCAATAGAGATGTAACCAAAATTGATGTCTTTATTTCTATGCACTAAGTGCAATAAGTATATATGCATGTATATAAATGAAAAATGACTTCATGTATTGTTCTTTAAGCGTATGTTAAACAGCACTTCAATGCAGAAACTACAATGCGAAATGTTTACGATATAGCCTATATAGCCCATTTACAAGCAGTAAACAACCACAAAGGCTCCTCTCTTCAACATTTATTTTTGACATACGCCAGTGATATGGTAGTAAAATTTAGAGAACACAAACCAAAATGAGAACGGGAAGCTTGTTAGCGGAGAATCTCCCAGAGATAATAACCGTGCAACATAATTGGTTTACACATTATGACATCATTTCCTCCTATGCTTCATTACAGTACCTCTTCTGAAGGTGCCCTTCTGATATTTTTAGTAAACATATGCCCCGCTAACGTTGCTGGTGGGAGGAAACTCCGGTGTCATATTTTGCATGCTGCCTCCGAATGGATTCGTCTATTGATTTTAGGAGAGAGTTCAGCTCCCTCCCCATTCCGGCTAGTGGAAAAATCCATACAAGGGCTCCTCCACATTACCTGTAGAGCTTTGGCTTGGAATGGAATGAATAGGTTAAGTGAAACAAACAGCCAGATTGGGTCAGATCAATCTGGCTTTCATGAGCTCTGCGATTAGATGCATGTGCAATACACAGCAAACAGCAACGGCACACACTAGAGATGCATATAAATACCGACCTGAATGCATGGGAGTGTTCACATCAATTCAGCTGACACATCAAGGTCGTTGGGCTTAATTTGTTTTTCTTGTCGTCCCAGGATGCTTCCGCACAGTTTTTTAATGGCCCTTTCTCTCACAATCTCTGTTTCTCTTTCTCTCCAAGTTACGCAAATGGGCTTGAGAAATAATTCTCCTTTTGTATAGGCAATGAAACTGAGGCTTATCGACATTCAGAGACATCTCGAATAGTACACAAGCTTCAGTAAAATAACCAAATACAAATGTACAAAGTAACTAAAAATAAGACAAAACTCTTTAAATAATAAACATTTAAGGTAAAAGAGAGAAAATATGAAACAAAACTTGTATTCAGAATAACTAATAATACTGTTAATAAGAAAGAACACTAGCGATATTGGCCAACATATACTCTCTCTCTCTCTCTCTCTCTCTCCTGGGTTGTACTTATGCCCTGAGGAGACTGTAAAGGAAAGAGCACACCTTCCATAGCGACAGAGAGCACTTACTTTTCACCTCTGGCACGCTGTTATGTTCTTGTCCCCCTTGTTGCGCTCTAGGTCAAATAAAAAATAGTATAGAGAGCGCACGGCAAGCTACAACAAACTGGGCCAAAAATTTGTGCTAGCATAAATCCAGGTAAAAGCAGGCCAAAACTGTATGTGTGATGCTTTGAAATGTCCTTTAAATATTTTATTTGAAGCCTAAAATGATTAGAAATATCAAATTTGTAAGATTTTAGTAAACATGTTTAACTGCATTTGCATTGCAACTAAAATGGGAATGGGTCTTGCCCATGTAAAACATACCATGCCATGGATGTGAACTCTGGGAAACGGGCCAGCAGGAATATCCTGTTGGAAAGGCCGCTGGTGATCTCTGCGTGATGGACCATGTAATGGAAAAAGTTAGAGCCAGGCCTGGAGGATAGAGGAAAACCCCTCGGGCTCCCGCTCTCTATTTCATCTCCATCTACAGTCTGGAAGATCCTGGAACATTCTCTCCAGTATGGCATCCTGGCATGGAAGGGGCTGGCAGTGTAGGGTGGACACGGAGAAGACCATCTGGTTTGAGTCTGTATGGACTCTTTAAAGAGATTAACAGAAGCTTTTGTGCTGCTGGGAGTGGTTTATGGCAGCAGGTGCATTGTGGAGAGAATAGCCAATGATATGTAGTAGATTTATATGAGCTGCTCTATTGGAAGTCATATAAATCTAAGTGAGAAAGCACAGACTTACGACAGATTGGTGGTGGACAACACATCTATGTAACCAACTTTTGGATTCCTATAGTCAGAGCTCCATTCTGTTATTGGGAGCTAATGGTAAACACCAAAAGTAAACACCTAGAAAAAACTCCATCTGGTCACAGTGTGACAACATTTCCTTTCAACTCCCTCTCCAAAATGGTGACAATCCAACCCATCTGTGGCCACAACATGACAACCATAGAAACTAAACACTTGAGCGTCATCAAAATCGTCTCTTCCATTCCCTGGACTTTATAACAACAGATTTTATTTTCAATAAAATAAGTTAAATTATCGTCAGACAATACATAATTTTTTATTATTATATTATTTGTTATAATGATATTATTATTCATTATTATATCTTAGACATATATTTTATATATAGTTTTGCAGGTGTCTGGTTAGCTATGGAAATACTGGAACCGACTGGAACACTGCATATAAAAGAACTGTTATGATGAAAACGTATGTTTGTAATTTTAGAATAACACCTGACTTTCAAAAATTGAGGAATAAAGACTGATTCAGTCCTTTCTGAGCATCTATGGTCAAAAAACTGCATCATGGCATAAACACTTAGGAAGGTCAGCAGTTATATTCTGCTATTTCATGAGAAATGCAAATTCGAGAAAAAAAGTCCAGCAAATCAGATCGCACATGTTGGGTTAAGCGCAAGCGTTATGTGAATGAAAGAATACGTTCACTGAAAAAAATGATTATGTGCCTTAGTAGATTTTATGAAAATATACTTAATCAAATTATGTTCCTGTTTTTAACAAAAAAATTGAGTTAAAATAACGTAAAAATCTTGGGAATAAAATCTTCTAATTTTGGTTGTTAAGAATTTAATTATTTTGTTTGAGTAATTTTAATTGAACAAAGTATTAAATAAATCCAACTGAATTTTATTATGTTAAACCCATTTAAATTGCTCAAATTACGTTTACTTATTTATTTTGATATAACAACCTTAGCAGTTGTTAGGGGCAGTTGTGGCCTAATGGTTAGAGAGTCGGACTCGTGACCAGAAGGTTGCCGGTTCGATTCCCATGGCCGGCGGGTAACAACTGAGGTGCCCTTGAGCAAGGCACCTTACTCCTACTTGCTCCCCGGGCGCTGCAGTGATAGCTGCCCACTGCTCCGGGGGTACGTGTGTTCACTACTCTCTGGATGGGTTAAATGCAGAGGTCACATTTCGTTGCCTTGTACCTTCGTACATGTGCAATGACAATAAATTGAATCTAAAAAAATGTTTTGTATCTGACTGCATTAGGAGATTAATTTTCAAGATTAACTGTCATTTTAAGTGTTTGTCAGTAAAAAGAAAGACGTGTTCGTGTTTTTGTTGATTTATCTTTGAGATTTAGGAGAGTTTTGGTATTATTTTTAAGTTTGGGTTTTTTAGTTATACCGTTGTTCAGAAAAGAGCGGTGTTTGTGCCTATAGGCTGAGGGAGGCACAATGTTAGTTATGAAGTGTGTTATTTCTCTTATTGAGCAGTAACTGTGCTAATGCCAGTACAGAGACCACCAGTCTCTTCTCACTTGACCATCTATGTTGTAAAGACAATAGTATATTTCAATATGAAAGTAAGTGATCCGTGAAGTTTGAGTTAGACACGTGTTTTTGTTCAGCGTATTTGTTTTTGTTTACTTAAGTAACATTTACTTGGTATTTTAACAAAAACTAAATGTTTTTAATAAGTAGAATTTACTTTATTCTGGTTAGTAAGTTGTACTTGAATTATAGCAGAAAAGTTTACTGAAAACAATTTCGTGCAAATTGTTACGAGGATTTTATTAAGTAAATTCTACAAGTAATGTTTTTCAGTGTTTATAAAAGAAATTGTTATTTTCAAAGCCTTGAAAAATAACCTTACATGAATGTAAGTAATCATAGAGCCGTGTTCATCCGTATCTTGTATGGGTGACTCATGTCTTGCAATGGTATTCATATGGGTGGCATCCCTCTTTTCGCATGACAGTATTAATAGCATATCACTACAGAATGATGAGGTTTGCATCACTCACAGATAAATCCTCACGAAAGTGATTAAGAACTCAGTCATGATGCTAAACAGGACGGTGCTTTGGAGCATTTAAGGTGACAACTGGATGTGAGTACTCAAATTGTCCTCCTCCTCCTCGACTCTAAAGACATTCTCTGCAATATTTGAAGGTCATGCAACTGGGCCACTGCAGATCTAAGTCTAGCTTTTTCAAAGGCACATTGATTTATGAAACACAAAATATTGACGGTACAGTATGAATATTTGGTTTTATGCTTCTTTTTTTTGTGAAAGAAACTTTTAATTATGGGTATCACTGCTCAAGTAATTTGGCACCCAAACAGAAATACATTTATGGATTTACCCCTATTGACTTCTATTGGAATCAAACCTTCACACTACTACGCTGTACTGTTTAAAAATTGAGAGATCACTCCAGTTTTGCTTGCATTTCTGCATGTATTATGACAATTTGCACTGAATGGGAGCCTTTTCTGTCCCCATTATATGTCTAAAAATACATAAATATTAACTTTAAAATACATTTTATTATTAAGCAAAGTTCCATGAACATTAAGCTAACTGCAAATTTAAAATGTAAAATATAAAACATGAAAAAAACTGCCTGAAAAAATAGCATTAGTTATGTACCCCCAATATCTATAATTATACCTTCCCATGCAATATAAAGGTTAAATCCCTCAAATATCTTTTTTCATAAAAATCGATAATATTTATATATATTACACATTTGCAGTCGTGTCCCCAGGTTTTTACTCAGCCATGTTACCCTAACACATCATCACCTCTGTAAACTTTAAAATGATCCACAACACATCAGAAAGTTTCATCATGTTGGTCTTCTGAAGGCCATGTGAATAACAAAAGTATATTTTCTCATTTTCTTTTTTGTATATTTTATGATATTTTAGCAATGACTGGAGAGGGTGAATCTCAACATACAGTCCTATTACCTATTATTTCTTGGAAGTTACTTATTTTATTTTTTAGCAAATCACTACAATTTCCTTAATGTCCTTGTGTTATTAACATGTTCACCATGTGGCTATATATGGATATGGAAGATTCATCTTCCGTTTAAAAACATAAGTAAAACATAAAAAGCTTTCCAAGATTGACATAACACACATAAAACGATTTTGACGTGTTTCATTCAGCAAATGGCACGGACCTGACCCAAACCCAAAATTCAGGAATGACATAAAGTCACCCAACAGTGATATGAAAGACTGAGAGAATGCGAAGACGCATGAAAGTTGTGACAAAAAAATCATAATATTTTCATTTTTTAACTAATCCTAAAATACATGTAAAACATTAGTATTGTGATGTTTTAACATAAAAATAAACTTGTTGTCTTTGCAATATTCAAGATCTACAGTCATTGTATCTTTTTGGTATTTTGACCCCTTTCATTTTTTTGCAAATAAAAACAACATATCCGTTTGGAATTTGGGAGAAATGTTGTTAGTTCACAGAACGAAACAAAAATGATAATTTTACTTAAACACTACCTATAAATAATAAATTCTGAAAAAAAAATTAAAAAAATTTAATTTGTTCTCTAAATTTTTTCTGTATCTGTATCTTCTAGAAGAGGGATAGGCTAGCGCTTTAATAGTTCACTAAGAAAATAAAGTTTTAATAGAAATCTGCGACCATTTCGTGGGGTATATTTTGAATACAGTACACTGCATTGTTAAGCTCTAACAACGCATTTTATCTATATTCACAATACATCACTGCCTCCTGTACCATATTGTTAAAATGTACATTTCAGCCTGATGCAACAGTACAAGCATTGCACCATAACAACAACCTCTGTGTCACGGCTATGATGCGGTGATAAAGGCTTCCACACATAAACAGATAGACACACATACAAATGGGACCAGAGAAAGAAACCAACGCCACTCAAAAATGACAAGGAGGCAATCACATTTATGACTATCGGTTTATACAGCAACGTCAATGACGACATCACAGCCTGATGACACAACTGATGGATTTAGCATAACTAGCACACACACCCTCCCCAGACACCGCTTGACCGACGGGGGGGGGCATGTCAGAGCACTTACGTGGAGTTAAGAGTCTTACATGTAGCAGCAAAAACAGCACATGAACATAGACGTCCATCTTCTTTTGGAAAATAGATACTGAAGGCAGAAAAGGCAAGTGGTGTGCTGGGGCTGTCTAGCCAGGGGGAATCAGGGCCCGGAGGCTGGAGGGGGCGGGGTTTTACAAGGCACCTCCTCCTGTAAATTTGGAGGAGAAGGGAACAGTCCACAAGCGCCTACGTTTGGCAAGCTGGGGTCCACACAGGCAATCCGGCCTTTAGAGATTGAACTCCTTTAAAGCTTCAACGCTCTTCTGTCTCCTTTTCTCATTTCTGTGGGTGAACAAAAAACAAAAACACATGAAAAACTGTAGAACAGCCATGATGCTAAGGTGGTTGCCAAGGAGTTCCTATCTGACAAAGTTTTATGATTAAACTGTTGTGAGGCATTTCAGTCAACGCTGAAAAATACTGAACCTCAACCTGCACATTATTTCCTCATGATTGTTTAAATGACCTCAAATCTGAAAGTAGATCTCGCTTGCCCTGAATGAGGTCCAAGAGACGAAGACTTTCATTTAGGTCTATTATGCAACATGGAGGCTTTAAAAAGCAGAAATGCCACTGAGGTCAAACTGGTCAAAAGAGACAGTATAGGATCCATGCAGTGATGCAGGGAAAAAGGGTTTCAATTACAAGCAGCTACTCTAGCAGAAGACAGACAGACAGGAGGTGTTTGTGGATGCAGCCGTGCAGAACAGCTCTCTAATGCTCCCCAAGAAACCCAGCCTGTCCTAGATTCCCACAGTGACGTGTGCAATGTGGCAGAAGATCAGATGGATAGCTGTTAGCAAGCCTCTCTGCATTTAAACGTATCATTGTTTTACCATCACATCTGGGTTTTGCAAATGCGTGGCAATCTGAGAATCACATATTTTCATATTTAAAGTAAATGTGTATCTGATATTACTGTATACACTTTTTTTATACACGCTGACCCAAACTTTTAAAATCACTGAAATCAAAAATGATTATTTTTAATGGAATAATGCAGGGCATGTCTTTTATGAAAGCCGTCATAATAGCAATTACACAGATCTAAAGTATATGTCACAATTTACAACTTAAAAGTAAACTAAATGTAAGTGCATGTGAAAGGAATGTGGGTAGTTGACAAATAAACCGTAAATGTGTCCTACATGGTGTGGTAGCAAAAGATTACTTAACCAAACTAACAATGAAGATAAATCTCTTTTATTTATATTTGATATAAATGTTAATAATATAAAATAATATATTATTAAAAGTTTGTTTTCTAAATAGGACACATGCACGGTATTTTTGTCAACATAAATGACTGAAAGATTTCAGTATGATGTGCCAGTTGCTTAATAGCTTTGTGATAACACTTTTAACAGCTTTAGCAGATTGCTTCCTACATATAAGACTAATAAACAAGCACAGGAAACTGTCCCTGTTTTGCACGGTCTCAATTATAAGATTTGTAAACAAACTTTGAGCATCTTTATTTCTTATCCATATGTAGCTGGTATCATTCCAGACACCAATGCTGTGCTAGCTGGCACCACCTACTACAGTTCTTTATGTATGTGTGTGATATGGATAACTAAATAAATACTTTCACTATTCCAATTTTAAAAATTGGACAATTTAATTGAAACGGCCATTAAAGAGTTCACCCAAAAATTATTTCATCATGTCATTCCAAACCTGTATGACTTTCTTTCTTCTGCAGAACACAAAAGAAGATATTTTGAAGAAAAACTTCAAATCCCCGCAAAACCCATTAACTTTCATTCTGTGGACACAACACCACTGAAACATTTATCAAAATAACATATTTTTTATATATTCTACAGAAGAAAGAGTCCTATGCAGGTTTTGAACCACATATATGACAATAAATGAATAAATGATGGCATAATTTGTTTTGGTTGCCTTTAAGGCCACTGTAATTTCTGAGCCACAAGATGGCAGCACTGCCACACAGTCGCTCTTTAAATCAATGTCACCTCAAGGTGAGTGTAGGTGTGGCAGCTATGTCTATCGCAGCGTATTTGTTGAAACCCATAAGAATAAAAGCAAGAAATAACTGTACAACCTGAGCTTTCACAATACTTGCACAAGCAAACCATTACACGCAATTAAATTGTTTTGCATTTTATGACAAGGCTGTATCGTCCCATAGAGACACTTTCCATCCACAGAAACTTTCTATTGCACAAAACGTGTTCCTTGCAATGTGCTCTACAGACTATTAAAAGGTAAGAAAGATATGAATATATAAAGAAATGTTGACTGTTTTTAAAACTTTAACAGTTCCAAAGAACACTTTTAGCGCTTTTCTTTTCATGAGCCTATTTGATTATTACAATCAATAATGCATATTTATTTAAACAATAACAAAATATTGAGGTGTGGTGTGTGATTTACCTGTTTATTATAACGAGGCCAGATGTCCATCCTATATGGGAATAGAGATGGCAGGCTACTCAAAGCATTTGGCGTAGGCAGAGCAGCTTCTTGTGAATGAAACAGTGTGTCGGCAGGCGGTTGTGATTCAACACTCATTAATGTTTTACTTTGTGCCAGTTAGACAGTGTTTTTGTTTGACAGTTCAGTGATTAAACATGTATTGCACTTTCTCCCAGAGTGTGGCTTAATAGTTGGGAACTTCCAGCAGCCAACAGTTTCTTAATATGGATAGTGTAGTTGTGGTCCTGTGGTTTCAGTTTAGATTCCAGAATGGTGGCAGGTCATATTAGCTAATTTGGCTATGATCTTCCAGACTTGACACTATTCTGGAGGTTTACTGTGGAAACCAAAAAGGATGCCATGGCAACAATAGCGGGATCGCATCGTCGCTATGGAGACTGCATCACTCCGACGTGATTAGAAGTATCCAGTCGAAAGCGCTTTCAGTCTCTGATCGTTCCCCACCCTCTGTCCGTTATAGGCGCACTTTAAAAAGTCATGAGATGTGTGCTCGAATTATATTTCAGGTCGAAATTCTTATGTTTCTAAGTCTGCGCCAATAGCAGAGCAAACGTGCACTTATAGCATCTTATGCGTCATTTTCCCACATGATATGGAACATAGGCCTACTCTTGACGAGACAAAAACACACAATAGAAACGCACGAAGTATTTGTATGCTATTCCAACAAGTGACATGTTATCCGAACGACGTTTGTCCATAATGTAAGAAAATATGCAATATCTTTAAATAACCTACCTCTTTCAGACAATTGACAGCCAATGTCAATGTAGGCTATGCAATAAATAAGCAATGAGCACATTCGAATATCAATTAAGTCGATGTATTATTTAACGTATTGCCTATATGAATGACTGTACCCTAAATAGATCGCAAGCCAAAAATGTCTTTATTCTCACATGGAACAGGTGCATGGGAACGTGCGTAAAACACGTGTAATAATTTCCCCTCGATTGTATAAAACGACACACTCAGCACTTGACCGTCAAGACTGTGCCTTTACGCACATCACGATTATTGGTACGCCTGGAAAGCTGCCGTGGTTCTCAGACATAAAAAAGTCTACACGTCTGTGAACATCGTTTTAATGTTTACGCAGTTCTGGTTGTTCGGAGCGGGGAAGTTTGGCTGCTTGAAGGTGCTGTTGATGCCCTCCTCAATGACCATGTACTCCGACTTGCTGAGAGACGACGTGCTACGCGTCTTCTTGAGCTCCTCGGAGGAGGACAAAGGCTGACAGCTGCCAATGTGCAAGTACTGAGCCTGCTCCTCTCCCTCAGTCTCTCGGTGGTAAAAGTAGTTAAAATTGGACACTATAACAGGCACTGGCAAAGCGATGGTTAGCACGCCCGCAATCGCACACAGGGAGCCAACGATTTTGCCCCCTATGGTGACTGGATGCATGTCGCCGTATCCCACGGTCGTCATGGTTACCACCGCCCACCAGAACGCATCAGGGATGCTGTTGAAGCCCGAGTCAGGATCGTCTGCCTCGGCGAAGTAGACGGCGCTCGAGAACAATATAACCCCGATGAAGAGAAAGAATATGAGCAAACCCAGCTCTCTCATGCTGGCTTTGAGCGTTTGCCCCAAGATCTGGAGACCTTTAGAGTGCCGCGATAGTTTGAAAATCCTAAACACACGGACTAGTCTGATGACCCGGAGAATGGCCAAAGACATCGCCTGCTGGCCGTTACCTTGCCTTTCCGCCAGTTCTGTTCCCAGTGTGATGAAATAGGGTATGATGGCCACGATGTCAATGATGTTCATTATGTTTTTGGAGAACGTGGCTTTGCTCGGGCACGCGGAGAATCTGACGAGCAGTTCGAACGAAAACCAAATGATACAAAGCGTCTCGACGACGAAAAATGGGTCCGAGAAGGGACTCGTGAGGTAAGGGAGAGTTCCGTTTAAAAGGGGAGCGACAGTCGTGGGGTCTTTGTCGTCCCGAAACTCGGGTAACGTTTCCAAACAAAAGATCACGATAGATATTAAAATGACCAAGACTGAGACGATTGCGATACCCCTGGCTGGACCAGAGGTCTCTGGATACTCGAAGAGCAACCACACCTGTCGCTGGAATTCGTTTGTGGGTAACGGGCGCTCTTCCTCTTTTATAAAGCCCTCGTCCTCTCTGAATTTCTCCATGGCTTCCTCGCCAAGTTCGTAGAAGCGTATCTCTTCGGAGAAGATGTCAATGGGAACGTTGACAGGTCTCCGTATCCGCCCCCCTGACTGGTAGTAATATAAGATGGCATCGAAGCTGGGGCGATTTCTGTCAAAGAAATACTCGTTTCGTAAGGGGTCGAAGTAGCGCATTCTCTTCTTGGGGTCTCCAAGTAAAGTCTCGGGGAACTGAGAAAGGGTTTTGAGCTGTGTCTCGAAACGCAAGCCTGATATGTTGATGACAACTCTCTCGCAACACTCGTGGTCTAGCTCGTAGCGCTCGAGCGAGTGATGCCCGGGCAGCGCCGCCGACTCCTCCTGCATGTTGTCACACGCAACAATTGTCATGATGCCCTGCTCGTTCTCGGTGTAGCCGTGGTTCACGAGGTTGTTGCCCCGGTGCTTGGTTGAGGATGGAGGAGGAGAGTGGAGGAGGCTGAGGTGGTCGTCCATACATCTGTTGCTTAGGTTGGAGGGGCAGTGGAAGCCGCGCCTCCTCCGCGAGCTCCAGTCAGCCACAGCCGCCCGTCGCTGCCGCGCGTCCTCTCGCTTTCTCTTCTCTCTCTTGAATCGCTACTTTCTCGCTCCAGTCTTCCCGCCCACGGCGCGCGTACTCTGGTTTATAAACATGCCTATTCCCGCCCACAGCGCGCAGACGCTCGTCGCACATCTGTGCGTCGCCCAATCGCAAACCCGACAGACATAAACATGAACCTCTGAAGCCCACCAACGTTTGTGCCAAATCCCTTGCAAAAAATAAACCACGGTTTAACTTCACTAACCATGACTATAGTCTTACAACCAAAGTGACCACAAATGTACCTATAATGGCCATTAACCATGATATTTGGTGTGTTGTAAAAATATATGCCAATAAAGGGCAGAAACATAATAGTCATCATAAGTGTCTAATCAAACCAGCAGCTAATGAATAAATACTGTCAATAAATGCTGTGATGCTTCAGCTGTCTCTGACGTGCCTTGAATACAGTCTGAGCAAGAGCTTGTGCTTGAATCCAGAATGTCAATGAGAGGTGGCATGTGCATCTGCCCGCACTTTAGAGATTAAAGGACATGCGCTGATTGACATTTAGAGGGCTGCAGGGTCTTCATCTTTATGCGAACTCAATGTTGAGTGCTCACAATGTTGGATTAGTTCATTTGGGAAATACAAGATCATGGTTATTTGTTTAGGCAGGTGTGTCGGGTGTTCGTGTTTACGGTTTCTTTTTTTAAATGCTGCTATTGATTTTGGTGCCACGTGGCACGAAAACATCCTTCATATTGAAAGAAACCGAGAAAGAAGAAACAGAGACACCCTTTACAAAGCACGTTGGAAAATTGTAAGTGACTTGAGGCAAAAAGCCAGAGAAATATACGGGCGCTATCTATCTATCTATCTATCTATCTATCTATCTATCTATCTATCTATCTATCTATCTATCTATCTATCTATCTATCTATCTATCTATCTATCTATCTATCTATCTATCTATCTATCTATCTATCTATCTGTCTATCTATCTATCTATCTATCTATCTATCTATCTATCTATCTATCTATCTATACAAAATTACATTGACAATTATATTTAAAGTCTGGGGAGGAAACACAAACTAATAGTTTAAGTTTAAATAATTGTTGACAAAGGGACAGATAATGGAAATGACATGCTTATGACATGACTGTGAATAAGGCGCATACTTTCAAAATATAAAAATGAATTGGGTCAGTAAAATGTATTTACTTCCATTTAAATAACGGATTATATAATAATATTTATAATAAAGGTTTATGGCCCTTTGATTTTCTCTACTTGCAAAAACAACTAAATGGTTTTCTGAAAATATATATTTTTTATTTTATTATAATCTGCGTTCACGTGCATCTGTCCTTAGTTCATTTAAAGGCAGGACTATAATTACTTCCATTATTGATTTATCCCTATTCTTTTGTGGTATTTACCTGACCCAAACCTCATTCCAAGCATTGTGTTCTTACACACCCAAGCACTTTCATTTAAGGTGAGACAGGGAGGTCCAGAGTCTTTGTAATTGTCCAGGGAGTCTCTGCAGATCTGATGTGACTTCATTAGTTCTCTTGTAATGGTTAGGTAATTGAATTCTGCTTTTCGAATTGTTCTCCAGTTACATTCATGACATGCTCTCTCCTCCTGCTCCTTCAGAGAGACTTTTGTGTGAGCTCCGTGTGTCCTTGACGCTGTTTTCAAACTCCACATGCACACGTCATCCTTGACGCACTGCTCTGACAATGTAACACATGCTCGGAGATGGATGGACACACGCAACTAGTTGTATGAATGCAGTTGTGAATACATTTTCACATTTGTCTGTGCAAGTCTCTGCGATTTTTGTGGATGGTTGTCAGAGCATTGTTTTATGATTTTACCACTTTAATTCTTTCTTCAACACACACACGTATAATAGCCAAGCCGTCCTGCAGTGTTCGTTTTCTAAATTCATCTCCTTATTCAGGCCACGTTGCTATAAAAAAATGCCAATTGTGTTCTGGCGAGAGAGGAGCGATGGGACGCCACAGGGGTTTTTAGCATGGTTTCCACTGGCTTGACTAAATATAGTTGAAACTGAGGCCTTATTAACCCACTAAATGAAGCTGTCTTGCATACACATGCTTTTAAACAAGGAAGATCTGCTAGGTGCTTGACTATGAAGGCACGATAACTCAAAAAGGAACAAAGGAATGATGGTTCTGGCCACAGCAAATTCAAACATTTCTTTTAAGCATTAAATGTGTTTCATGTTGAATTAGACTTAAAACATTGAAATCGAATAATTATTTAGGCATATATACAAACTACAGTATGCCTCTATGAGATTAGGAATGTTAGAGGTTTTAGGATATGAACACTGAAGAGATTATTGTAAAAACAGACAATGGAGTTCAAAAAAATCGAAAATCATGTTTTTTATGGTGCATTCCAAGTAATATCAATCAAACTGCAGTGGTTTTTTTTATTTAGTAATAATAACTCAAAAATTTAGTTTACTGACACAATAAACACGTCACTTGGAAAGATGAGGCAAATAATGAATTAATCAGTAATGCAATACATTACAAATTGGCTTCATTGCAATTTTGAGCTCAGATATTTTCAATGTCGTCTGCAAAAAAGCTATTCAACTTTTGTGACAATATGCACCATTCACAATTGGTGTCTTCATCCGTTTTAGTTTAAACTATTATCATTATTCATTCCGGTTTCAACATGTTTAGTCATGAATCCCAAATGATGATTTATTATCTGATGATTAATAATGACTTAGAAATATTATAGTGCAAGTGCAGGTGCTGTACAGTCTCCAGGCTTTTGTACTCCCTTGAGCAACTAAATCTGGCATGGTTCCGCCACTGGGCATCATCAAAACGAATCTTTGATAGCAGGGAGAACATTTCTTCCAGAGAAAACAACAAACAACCAAAGGGAAGAGAGGAGGAAGATTGAAACGATCGGACAAATAAACAACAATTTGGGCTGCATGGTGCTGCCCTCCATTCATGGGATGTAATCTCTCAGTTAATTAGGTCATGTTTAGTGAAACTGGTGGCGTCATAAATACGTTGGACAAACTCCCCAAATATTGAGTTCAACCTGGTTTTCAATAACTTATAACATTGTTTGTATTTTCTAAGCACCTTATGCAAATGAAATGTGACATAATGTGTGTCAAGTTGAAATGCCTATACTGACCAATAGCACAGAGAATCTCGATCTCTGACAATGTCATAGCTGTCAACATGACAAACCCGAACATTGAGTAATCTGAGCCATATCTAGAGACAATAATAAGAGTCAAAGTGTTTCTTTCTTTCTTACTTCTCTAAATGTCTTGTCAATTATGCCCTCTCTAAACCATAATCTGTTATTTCCTGCCACGCAGACAACAGATGATTTTAATCCATCTTTTTACAGTGTTTCCCATGGCTAAATAGGATGCCGGTAGTGATTTGTGTTTTAAAAAGGCTCAGCTGTTTCTTAAAACGTTCCCTCGAAGAGAATGCACACATGCTCCAGCTAATGAACACGGCAGACAATAAACCTCAACACCAGCTGCTAACAACTCAGTCATCTGTGACCATGAAAGAGCTCTGCTATTGAATCAAGAAAAATGTGTCTTTTACTTAAGATGAAAGCCAGACAGGGGGAAAGATTTACCTATTCAGGCCATAATTAGAGATGGTTTTATGACAAATATTACTTTTTACTTTTAAAATTAATGTGCTAATGAAAATAAATGGCACCTCAAATCGAGAAGCAAACGTTTCAAAGCATTTGGATTTTGTGGATGATAAAACAGCAAAATAATCTCTTACAGTATATTGAAGTAGAGATCATAATCAACTAAACACAAGAATAACTTACTATAACATAAATGTATATACACTGACCAAAATTATAAAAGCAACACTTTTGTTTTTGCCCCCATTTTTCAAGAGCTGAACTCAAAGATCTAAGACTTTTTCTATGTACACAAAGGGCCTATTTCTCTCAAATATTGTTCACAAATCTGTCTAAATCTGTGTAAGTGAGCACTTCTCCTTTGCCGAGATAATCCATCCACCTCACAGGTGTGGCATATGGCCGGTGAGTATGCTGGCCATGCAAGAACTGGGATGTTTTCAGCTTCCAGGAATTGTGCACAGATCCTTGCAACATGGGGACGTGCATTGGGGGGAAAAAGTGTTGCGTTTATAATTTTGTTCAGTGTAATTATAACTTTAATATGATAAAAAAGATAAATGTTTTTGCATAATCCAGGTCTGACTGAATGAATTATTAATAGACAGATGACAGATTAAAAAACATCTTTATTTGGTATATCAGCAGTTTGTTCAAGCAAACATGCACTTGACAAGGGGTGTGGCCATTGCACATGCATTGTTTACATTGACCTGAGAGCGATCATATAAAATAGCAAAATACGATGTGAAGGCTTCAGATGCAAAAGTCTTTAAGTGCCGTTTAAAATTTTATTCTAAAATTTGTTTTTATCAGGCTGTGTTTAGGTTCAGTGATTTCACTTTAATGGCAATGAATATGTCCTATTTGCCATTAAGTGAAATAACTTTTAATATAAACATCGGAGCCTGATAAAAATAATAATTTAAAACGAAAATTTGTAACACTTCTCATTAACAGTTTTACTTTGCACACAAAAGTGTGTTTGACTGTAGCAAACTGCTGTGGAGGGTTTCAGTATGACATCGGCAGGTGATGAATGACTAAATAAGTAAATAATATATGAGATCAAGTAAATGTCACAAATTCTCTTTGGTCTGTGGAAATGCAGCAGAAAAGTCCACTGGCTTTTTTACATTTCACCAGGTATCATTCTATTCAATTGATGGACTACAAATAATATTTTTGGAGATTTTGCTTTATTCTGTGCTGTTCACAGACTTATTGTGCCAGTGGAGGGCCTTAGTTCGTATACTGTGATAGGCTATATGAGACCAATTTTTTTTTATTGCACTTATGCTTTTTGTTGTCCTTATGTTGTTCCAATTGCTTCCATTGTTTCCCTCATCTGTAAGTCGCTTTGAATAAAAGCATCTGCTAAATGACTAAATGTAAATGTAAATGTAAGTGAGATGAGGTAAGCAACAACGCTAAGGATTATTGACTAATAATAAATTGTACCATATTGAATTCCAAGGTACAGTGTCTATTTTTTTGGAGGATCTATTGACAGAAATGCAATGTAACATACATAACTATGTGTTCAGAAGTGTATAAAGACCTTACATAATGAAGCGTTGTTTTTATTACCTTAGAATGAGCTATTTCTATCTATACACTGCGGGTCCCCTTGCATGGAATTCACCATGTTGTTTTTACAGTAGCCCTAAATGGACAAGCTGCTCTACAGAGCGCGTTTCATAAATAAATTATCTCCTTTGGCAAAGTAAAAAACGTGACGACATCTTAGTCCTGTGTCAGCCACCGTAGTGTTTCAAATGGGAAGGGATCGGTGGAGTGAGCCGTTGGTTGCAATTCGCAACCTCACCGCTAGATGCCACTAAATTTCATACACTGGAGCTATAGATAAAATAAAGATTATCAGTAAAATAAATACATTTCAGTCACACAAAGCGATCGAATGGCTTCAGAAATTGTTTGGACTAGTGTACTTTTATATTGAAAGTTTTTTTGGAGCTTGCAGCTTATGATTTGTTAGAACCAACAAGTAGCCAAATACATGAAACACAGTCCAGTTTTTATAGTCACTATATTTAAATACTACAAAATCAGATAGAGCTGGTCAACCCAACAACCCCAAAACATGAGCTTATCGCACCCTTATTCCAAACAAACACGCCCCAAAACCAGACAGTTGGGTGAGTCATCTTTGCTTTGGGACATCTACTGTATCTGTTTTGCTCTATGACAAACAAACTTTTCCCTCTGGCTCATGGTGTTATTTGACTGACAGAGACAAACAACGCAGTCTGTTCAGCTCTCTGTTGTATATCTCTGCTTCACCAAGGCTGTATTCAGAACAGCATGCTATCATTTAACTATGACTACAGTATGCATACTGTGTGCTTGTGTATTTTCTGTATGCCTGAAATTCTCACATTACCTGATCACTGTATGTGCAGTACACAACACAATGTGCTGCTTGGAAATCTACAGTATATCCCGCAATGCATTTGACTTTACCTTCCAGTTTAAGTGAGACGAATAAACTGGGTATCAGCCGCAATCAGGGGCGTAGCTAAGGGGGGGAGATAGGACGAGGGCCCACGCACTTTTGGGGCCCCCAGAGATCCGTTTATTAGTAGTAACAGTACTAGTAGTAATGCAATAGAAATTATAAATGTATTATTAAACTGCAGACTAAGATTTTGGATAGGTGGCTTGTATATTTGGTGTGGTAGGGTGCCCAACCTTATATTCTTTCATAGGGCCCAAAATTGCTAATGGCGCCCCTGGCCGCAATAATGACATTTTTTAAGCCTGTTTCTCTTTTCAATCCCTATTTGTTAAGTGTACTAAAAGTTAACACTTGACACAAAATAGAATGAAAAGTTACGGATAAAAATGCAAAGTGGCTGTTAATATGTTTATTTCCAAGATGAATGCCCATTTCATTTCAACACAAACGTTGGGGTCATGTGACACACAGAGTACTGTTGTTTGAAAAATGATAAACTTTCCATAATGTATTTTTAATAGCAATTATGGCATGTATCCATAATGTATTCTGTAGGGTTTGCAGTTAGCATTGTGTTTCACACAAAACATATCCAAATATTTTGGTCCTGCTGAATTTTCTGTGCGACTCTAATTTTGCCAAGCAGAACGTGTTCCTGAGTAAACATCATTTGTTGGCCCTGTAAAGCAAACATAGTCCTATCCTAACCCCAACAAAAATACTAACTAGCCATATAGAGAGGCAATAATATGTTCATAAGACCAGACTCAAGCCTTTGGCCTATCTTTGAACATTACCATGAATTTTGATTGATTGAATAATAGGAATGTTGCTCCAGAACCAACAAGGATGTTGATCCAGGGACATGTCTTGCTTGGTCACCGCCCAGCACACATTAGCAGAGCGTTAGCCAAAGTCCTCAATTCCAAACTCAGCAAAGAGTTTATAAATTCCCTTGCACCATTTTATAGCTCTCTTGTTTGTACTCCTCACTCGGACAATGTGACAAAGAGACTCTGTTGAGGGAATAACACCTTATATTAACTTTACCCAGAACTTCATGATATTTCTCTCTGTCTCCCTGGCTGGTGCAGCAGTGAAAAGTCATTTATATCGGCCAACATGCACTTCTGCTCTTGGGTGGCCTGCCTGTCCTTCACTTGTACGGTCTTGGACTGGCTGTGTTTAGTAACTGGGTCATTCTGTCTTTGCCAAGAGCAACCTCCTGAAGAGACCCACTTTGCTTACTTTACCTTCAAATACTAAAGGACACTGTATGTCTCCTCTGTTAGTATTTTTATTCTTTGTACTTTGGAGAACGTTCAAATTGATTTTGAAGAGCATCGAAGTATACAATTATAGGTCTGCGTGGGTCTTATGTCACGTTGCATTTAAGTTGTGAAAGTTTCAGTACTATAATTTAGTACTGAAATTTCATAATAATTTCACACAAACATGGTGGCGCTAAGGGGAACATACAAAGTTAAAGATGAACAATCACTTAAAAAAGCAAAAAAAATACATCAATGAGTCAAATAAATCAAATACCTTAATATTAAATTAAACTAAATCTGACAAATGTCTAGCAAATGTTAGGAAACAGGAAATTGTATCTGTTATATTTGTTGATCCTCTCGTGTATATCTTTATCTTTACTCAGTTGTTGAGTGATTTTTTGCTAAGCCTTCTTTCTTCTCAAAGCTAAACTTTATTTTATACCCCAAGTACAATTATTCAACATAAAAACAATGTTTCAATGTTTAAGTTTGAAAAAAAAGCAAAGACTTCAAATGTCCAAAGCTTGATATTTTTGGTTGGGACTGTACAGTACATTACAGTATGAAAGCTAATTCCTGAGGTGTTAGCATGCTATAATGTAAAGCTTTGAAGCTAATACAACATCTTGTGAAAAGCACTTTTTTGCTGTAGCCTACTATGACTAACATCCTGTCAACACAAGCAATGACAAACATTTACTAGTGGAAAAAGAATAATCTGGGGAAAAAAATCCCAAAACTGGTATGTTCAGAACAGGATGATCAAACACTATATTTCTTGTCAAAAACTCTTTGAGGGCTTTGAGATGGCTCAGCGTTTGCTTTGACCCACCCTGACCAAAACCAGATGCTCCGCTGTCCAAGACATGACAGCAAACCAGAGACATGAACTTAATAAAATGTTTCCAAATTATTCACCTTCCCACATCAAATGTGCATGCCAACATCTATACACCAGCTGTTATTTAACTGAGAGGTACAGTACAGCTACAGTACATTCCCCCAAGCTGTGAAAATGCATGGCTGCTTGTTTCTGAAAGATTTCAGTGCAGGAGGAGGCTGACCCCCAAAACATATGGAGAAAATCTAGTGAATTCATGAGTTTGATGAATGGGCATTTCTTTCACAGCAGAAGCTATGAGAAATTTCTGCGTAATTACAGCAGCAACACCTTAATGTGCACACTTTAAAATTGTACTATTTTTGAAATGCGCTAAATGTCAAATTACAGAGAGAGACTGCAAATTCAAGAAAAACATGAAAGACATGTAATTGAAACATGAAAAAACTAATTTTACTTGAAAAAACTACTATTTTAAGGTATTTTGCAGCTGGGAGAAAGTTTCAGGTATTTTTCAGGATTTTTTTACAGTGTAAACCAAATGTATGCTTGACACATTCAGTTAACGTATGAAAGGTTCATACTGGCACATCATAAGCCCACTGTAACAGAAAAACTAAGACGGCGAGAGGTAAGACTTGACAATGTTTTTTAGACACACAAGAGAACAAGTAATTGGCATGAGAAATTGACTGATGAGAGTATACTGGTATGGATCGTGGACGGCGGGCATAAATATCCGGAGAGGTGCAGGTGACGTGCATGGATGAGGAGATCTTGAAAGGCTTGGAAGACGGTGGAAACTTGGAAGGCTTGGAACACTCGGAAGTGTTGGAATATCACTCAGAGATTCAGGTAAGTCAGTCAGGTATGTATACATTTGATAAATCCATTTCAATGTGAGACCAGAGGCTGACTGTGTGCATGGGTGAGTCTTTTGTAGTGGAGTTGATGACAGGGCTAATGACGTGCAGGTGGTGATGATCAAAACTCTGGTGAGCGTGAGCTGACACCCACAGAGGACACATCATTTTCATTGGTGGGTCGGGTGTAGTTGGGTCGCCCGGGCAGGACAAAAGACATCTCGGAACTGAATATTCTCTAGGAACCTTTACGGACAATTTCTCTTGGGGGCTTTCGATGGCGGTGGCGCGGAGGTCGACAGGAGAGGGTGTCTTGGGTTGTAGAGCAGCCAGGGTTGGGAATTATGAAGGAAACAGTTCTCACCCCATTTGAGAATTTCTCCGGTTTTCCAAAAGATTTCCGGTGGATGCTGAATAAGCTACGGGCGACCCAAGATGATCTTGGTGGTAGCCTGCTCCAAGACTAGAAGATCTATCTCCTCTTCGTGACATGCACCAATCTGCAACTGGACAGGGCCCGCTTGGTATTTTACTGTCCGTTTGCTAAGCGGTCTCCCTAGAATGGACTGTACTTGGTAGTGGACGGTAATGCTCTTCTTCCGGAACTTGAACTGGCGGAAGAGGGAGCCGGAGATGAAGTTCCTGGCTTACCCAGAATCGACGAGAGCTGCGAAAATAAACACAGAATCAGACGTGGACAGACTAACTTCAATGAGAAGTGGTTTTTGAGAGACAGAAGCATTTTGGATGCAACTCACCAATGTACGTGGGGGACGAATGGGGCATGCTGCCCGCAAATTCCCAGATGCACAGACGAAAAATTAAATCAACACTCAAACAATTTTGTGAATATTTGCTAGATGTTATGTATATGTATTGTAAGAAAAACACTGTATTTTCACATAGTTGTTGATTGGGTAAATATGAGAAAAGTGGATCGAACCGATCTACACAACACCGCCTTATATGCCCCATATGCTTATGATGGAGGAAAGAGAGTGAGCAAGCGGGTCATTTGTACAAGGGATGAAATACCAAAAGAAAAAGTTCCAAAAATTCTAATTGTTAGATAGATGTTAGAGATGTTGGAGAGATGTTTGATAGCGGCAATGCCTACAAAACAGGCACAGAGGTTGCTTTGATTCTGCTCAACATTTGTTTAGCTGTTTTTATAAAATCAGCTGTAGTAATAAAACAGTTTGGAGCTTATGTGCTGGTGCCTGTCATGATAGTCTTGTTCATATCTTGTAAAATAATCGTAAAATCATAGGTATAATCAATCAAATAAAATGTTGTAATAGTAATATAATTACTAGTTTGTTCATGTTCATTATTATTCTTGGCCTCAGCTATGATAAAAACAAGTTTTCGTGCCTGTGTTGCATTGCGTGTTAATTGTTTTTAGGGTGGAGAAATGAAGGGTGGTGTGTGTTTCTTTAGGGTAGGGATGTCTTTGTTGTAGTGCCAATTTCAAATATCAACATCCTTTCTTAAAAATTGCTTACTGCACCTTAAAGACAATTCAATTTGCTGTATATTGTACAATACACAGCTGTATTTGTGTGTCAATAGTTTTAAAAATTGTATTATACTAATAAAATAATCAAATCATATTTTATTAATAATAAGAAATTAAAATACTTGAGAATGAAAAAATACACACAGCAATTCTCAGAGAAATAGAAATGGCAGCCCAGTTCATCCGAATCCATCTGTCCAGTTAGACCGCACATGACTTTTGACAAAGCACAGACTTCTGGGAAAATTTGAATAGAATCTAATTGTGGTATTTATTAACTTAAAATTATCTTAAAAATGGCTTTGTTCAGCGGTAGCCCAGTGGTTAGTGCTCCAGACTCATGGGCACCGGGGTTCGAGTCCTACCCGGGTCATGCCCCAATTCCACACCCCGTCTCTTACACTGTTCATGTTCCTGTCTGCCTCCACCGTCCTATAGATAAAAAAAAGTAAAAAGACGTTAAAACAACCTACAGTCTTCCTTTTCCAGGATATTTGACAAAAACACGTTGACGACTCGTCTTGCACTCATGTTCTCTAGAATGCCCCTTCTACTTACCAAAGGCTATTGGCTATTTACGAAAGGAAGAGTCTTTTAACCCACTCTAACTTTAACAGATAATACCTCAACTGGAAAAAAACTAAGGCAAGAGTTTGGGTCATGTAATGTAATTTAACAAGATGTTTGTTACGAGTAGGGCAAGGGAAAACAGGGAGAGGATCCAAATGCAGTTTAAGGTTTGTTAATAAATCCAGAGAGTAACAATAAAGGTCCAAGAGTAACATAAAACGTCTTGGTTATGGATGTAACCTCAGTTCCCTGATGGAGGGAACGAGACGTTGTGTCGAGCCGACAGATGGGGTTCCTCCTTGAGAACCTATCGCTTCCGACTTCTTTAGAAAAGGCCAATGAAATTGGCAAATGAAATTTGCATGCCGGACTCCGCCCCCGGATATCCGGGTATAAAAGGGAGACGGCGTGCTGCATTCATTCACCTTTGTTCTGAGGAGCCTGAGAACCTCTCACGACTGCTGCAGTGGGCAGCACGTGTTGTGGCATAAAGGACACAACGTCTCGTTCCCTCCATCAGGGAACTGAGGTTACATCCGTAACCAAGACGTTCCCTTTCTGTCGGTCTCTCGACGTTGTGTCGAGCCGACAGATGGGGTTCCTATGGAAAACGCCACAACACTGTGCCCTCTCACAATCTCTAGCGAAGCGACGGTGACTGGCCTGGGCGTGTCAGCCGTGAGCGCTACCGCGAAATTGTAACCTACCAGTGGGTAGGTAGGGGGTCCCAGAGCTTTTCTTGAAAGATGGGAAGGCCCCTGCCTTCGGCCTTCACAGGAGGCGGCCTTGTTTCTCTAACAGCAAGAAGCCGCCTGGTACCGTAAGGCCACTGTGTAAGCGCATCCCCCTTAAATGGGGGATGCGCTACAGAGACCACTGCCTACCGCAGGGAGGAGTTTAGTGGAGATACCAACATGGTCTCTCCGTTAGGGGAGAACTCATGGGAGGAAAGTGCGGACTGAAGGAGTTAACCGCAAGGTGGAGGTCCACCTAGGGAAGGTCATGGGTTACCAAGGTGGGAACCAATCATGAGGATACATCAGACGGAACCGCCCTGCTGGGGGGTTACAACGTCCGGTAGCACTAGGTCCGGTTAGAGCTATGTTGTGGATAACTCAGTTGGTACCCGGCCTAAGGGGCAGGGCTGCTCTGCCCAGCCCACCAGCAGGAGGTGCTTGCTTAGTGATGGATAGAGTGCCTGTTCTTCACCCAGTGGGGGAAGAAGGGAGGCTAGTTTAGTACGCTGACCCCCTAGAAGAAAAGGGGGGAGGTACTGTCATAGGCGTACACCCTACCGGCCGCCGGTCTTGCCTGATGCCTGCAAGACTCGAGCTGATACCAGTTTACGCGGAGGCTGTAGGACCTCGCAAAGGTGATGGGTGTAGCCCAACCCGCAGCTCTGCAGATGTCTGCCAGAGAGGCGCCTCGAGCCAGTGCCCATGAGGAGGCTATACTCCGTGAGAGAGCTCTCACCCAGTGGGCGCGGGCGATCTTAGGACAGGTACGCCGTAGTGACGGCGTCCATGATCCAGTGCACCAATCTCTGTTTGAGACAGCCCTCCCTGCTGATCTCCAAACAGACAAAGAGCTGCTCAGAGCTCCTGCGGCTCTGCGTGTGGTCCAAGCAGAGGCACAATGCGTGTACTGGACACAACACGGATGGGGTTGGGTCTTCCTCCCCGGTGGGGAACGCCTGTAAGTTCACCACCTGGTGTAGGGGGAGTGGTGGGAACTTTGGGCACGTAACGGGGTCGGGGTCTCAGGATAGCGTGAGAATCACCGGGCCCGAGTTCTAGGCAATCTGTGGACACAGAGAATGCTTGTAGGTCCGCTACCCTCTTGAGCGCCATCCGGAGAGCCGTCTTCATCGTGAGGTGAGAAAGAGCGGCATCTCCGAGGGGCTCCAAGACCGCATAAAGGTCGCAAGAGGGTATGGAGCGCGGGTGAGGCAGTAGCCTTCCCGCGCCCCTTAGGAACCAAATGATCAGGTTGTGCTGTCCTAGAGACTTACCAGCAACTGGGTCGTGATAAGTGGCAATAGCGGCTACATACACGTTCAGTGTGGAAGGGGAGAGATTACTCTCGAGTCTCTGGAAGGACAGCACATTCCTGATCGAGCAACTCCGCGGGTCTTCTCTTCGAGAAGAGCACCAGGATGAGAAGAGGCACCACTTACAGGCGTATAGCCACCTAGTGGCCAGGGCCCTAACCTGAGTGATGGTCCTAACCGTCGCAGGGGGTAGGCCACTCAGGATCTCCTCGTCCCGTCCAGGGGCCAGACATGGAGGTTCCAGAGGACTGGCCTGGGATGCCATAACGTGCCCTTCCCCTGGGAAAGCAGGTCCTTCGTCAGGGGAATCGGCCAGGGGGGAGCTGTCGTCAAGAGCATCAGCTCCGAGAACCAAGTCCGGGTGGGCCAGTATGGCGCAACTAGTACACTTGATGCTCCTTTTCCCTCACCTTAAACAGGGTCTGTGCAATGAGGCTCACTGGGGGGAAGGTGTACTTCCGCTTGTCCCACGGCCAGCTTTGCGCTAGAGCATCCGTGCCGAGGGGGGCCTCGGACGGGAAGTACCCTAGCGGGCAATGGGTGGTGTCCAGGGAGGTGAACAGGTTTACCTGAGCCCGACCGAACTGTACCCCATGAGCTGGACTTCGCGGGGGTGGAGTCGCCACTCTCCACGAGGCGTCAACTGATGAGAGAGCGCATCAGCTGTCTGGTTCAGGTCGCCTGGGATATGTGTGGCTCGCAGGGATCTGCTCACCTGCGGACTCCACAGGAGGAGGCGTCGGGCGAGTCGTGTTAGCTGCCGTGAGCGAACGCCACCCTGGCGGTTGATATAGGCAGTTGTGCTGTCCGACCGGACCAGCACGTGCTTGTCCTGCATGAGCGGTTGTAGCCCCTTCAGTGCGGGTAGCACATCCAACAACTCTAGGCAGTTGATATGCCTGCGCAGGCGGGGGCCCGTCCATCGCCCGACACTGCGTGCCCGTTGCACACAGCTCCCCAACCCAACAGAGGCGTCTGTTGTCACCACGACGCGCCTCGTGACCTGCCCGAGAGGGACCCCCGTCCGTAGAAAGGTCATTGAATACCAAGGGGTTAGGGTGCATCGGCAGAGAGGCGTAATCACCATCTGCCTGCTGCCGGTGTGCCACGCTCTCCAGGGAACTCGACTCTGTAGCCAGTGTTGGAGCGGTCTCATGTGCATCAACCTGGCTGGGGTCGGGCCCGAAGGTATTCTCGATCTCCCTGGGGTCTTCCCATGAGGGCCACTTCGGCTTCTGTCGCGGCTGGTGATTGGGTGGTGGTCTCCTCTTCGATGTCTTCTTCTAGGGGGCCGCCTGAGTGGGGGGCGCCGAAACCGGAAGGCGTTGAAGAGGACCAGGGCTGCTGGGAAGCAGACGGTGCACGGGATCTCGATGGCCAGAGGGCGGCCTAATCGCGGTGGGGGAGGATATGCTTGATATCCTCTGTCTGCTTCTTTACTGTCGAGAACTGTGGGCTAGACAGTATCACCAAACAGCCCCCCCTTACGAGATGGGTGCGTCGAGAAAGCGAACTTTCTCTGCATTACTCATCTGTGCAAGGTTCAGCCAGAAGGTGTCTCTCCTGGACCACAAGTGTGGACATCGCCCAACCCAGGGCCCGCGCGGTCACCTTGGTCGCCCGTAGAGCAAGGTCGGTGACGGCGCGGAGTTCCTACATAAGCGCTGGGTCGGTCTTACCCTCGTGGAGCTCTCTCAACGCCTTGGCCTGATGGACCTGCAGGATGGCCATAGTGTGGAGAGAGGGGACAGCTTGGCCCACACTAGAGTAAGCTCTCGACATCTAAGATGCCGAAAAAACCTACATGCTTTGGATGGGAGTCTAGGTCGAGCCCCTGGGGGACATCGACGTATCCTCTAGCTGCCCCACCATTGAGGGAAGAAAGGGCGATGGAACTAATTGACGTGCACGCGCCGAAAGGGGGCGTTCCAGGTCGTACTAAGTTCCTCATGCACTTCCGGGAAAACACGGCACTGGGGGCAAATGCGGCTTGGAGCCGCTCTCAAACCCGAGGTACCATGTATCCAGCCGCGAGCGTTGGGAGAGGCAGTGCCGTGCACTGCAACCCAATGCCGGTGGCCCGGGAAAGTATGGCTGACATTTTGACGTCCTTCCGTCACTTTCTCCGTTATCAGCTTTGCTTTGTTGCTTTCGGGGGGAAGTTTCTCACGCTTCTGAATGACTTCCTGTAGTGTTTGTTGTTGCGGAACACTTTTCTTCTTGGCACTGGTTGTCTGCATAAATTCCTCATACTGCTTTAGATTATGTTTATGCAAGTGTTTTATCAAATTTGTCGTATTACAGTTTCCCGCTTTGCCACCTCTCAAAACGCTTACGTTGCACACATTGCATTCGGCTTGGCTTTTTTCTCCTTTAACTGTAAAGTATTTCCAAACAGCTGACATTTTAACGATGGACTATTACCCACGTTTTCTAATCGCCGCACTTTACGGCATGTCGCGCTGATGGTATTGGATCGGATTGACTTCTACAATATCCGATCCACTAATTTTCGCACAGGACTAATATCGATACTGAGTACTGGATCGGCCCACCCCTACATATAGGCCTAGGCCTAATTTACTTTGGTGAAAGTTAACAAGCTGGTAACTTGAACTTGAAATAGAGGCTTTTAGGTATGGAAAAATGTATCAGTCTTACGTAAAGCCAAATTCATTAACATTAGTTGCAGTGAAATATACATTTTCATGTTTCAAGTTGTTGAAATTAACATTAGGCCGACGTAATATATTTTTAACGAACGAATATGAATTTACAAAGAACAACCGCTCCAAACAAGTTATGGTAATAAATTAATTTTTGTTAATCATTTAATATTAAGTTGGTATTTCTATACCTAATGTAAGCAATTTTAGCGAATTCTGTGGCTCACCAGTTTTTAAAACATTTTAATATGGTGATGTGAGCCGAGTTAATTGGGGGAAAAGTCATAGTTAATGGTTTGTTAATAGCGAGAATTGCCCCCTATACTGAAGTGTGACCATTTTTTCTCTGGTGATGAAATGTCTCGTGGACCGGTGTTGGTAAATAATAAAAAAATTATTTCGGGTGAAAATTTATTGTTGTAACGTGCTTTACTGAGATTGTAACGAGTATAATATTACCAACATTTTATTAGTAATGCGTTATATTACTGCGTTACAGCAAAAACTAATAAATTACTGTAATGTCGTTACTTTTGTAATGCGTTACTCCCAACACTGTTCCTCATTAACAAGATCAGATGTAGTCATGACGCTCTATTTCTCACAGGAAGCTTCAAATGATGCATATGCTTCATCTGTGATCAAAGACAGCTGTGTTGGAGTTGTGGTCTTGAAATTACTGCACGTGGTCTGATATGTGATGGTCTGGGGTGCTATTACAGGCAATGTGGGTTCAAGTCAAGCCTTGTGAAATTTGCAAATTTCCACAGCAGCGCAAAAAAATTAAGAGACCATTCCAAATGTTTATTTAATTAGCATTTCTGTATGTGGTCATTTCCATTCAGTGTCTGTTGAATTTCAACAAAATCAAACTTTAGGAGTGACATTCAACAGCAATGTGAAAGACTGACAGCACTATGTGCAAATATGTATATGCAATGAATAAAAACTTGTTTTCTTTGCAGTATTTAAGGTCTGAAAAAAATACATAGCCTTTTTGTTATTTTGTTTCTTCAGTTTTCATTTTCTGCAAATAAATGCAAATCGAAACAATATGTTTTTTTTAATTTGGGAGAAATATTGTTAGTAGTTCACAGAATGAAACAAAAATTATAATTTTACATAAACACATAAATAGTAATTCAGAAAAACTTATATATATATATTTTGAATGGTCTCCTTTTTAGGTTCAAGCATTTCTAGGTGTGTTGTGACCATCAAACTTAAATTTCAGCAAAATCAAACCTCAGGAGTGACATAAAGTCATCCAATAGCAATGTGAAAGACTGACAGCATGACAAGACACATGCATGTGCAATACATGTACAAACATTAGTGTTGTGTTGTTTGAAAATAAATTTGAACTTTTTATTATATATATACAGTATATATAGCCAATTTTTTTGCACTATAAAAACATTTAATCAATTTCCCCAGTTTTTAGTAAATGGAACAACAATGATAAACACATTCCTATAAATAGTAAATTCAGAAAAGCATAATAATTTTCCCACAAATTTCATATTTTTTCCTGTTTTAGTTGTGTTAATAGATTCTGCTAATTTAGCTGTTGAATTAACAGCATTGTGTTTTTTTATACTTAAATTAACTATTGTAATAGACCAAATTATCCAAAGTGCTCTACTGTATGTGTGATTTAAAGTCAATGTAAGCCAACATCTTTAAAAATATGCAATCCACTGTCTTGTTAACAACTTCCGTATATTAAATGTGTATCATTAATATTTTCAAGTTGACTTCAGTAGCATTTGCATAATCTGTTCATATTGTTCGATGGGAATGGAACATTTTGTCTTCTGCTCAGCGGTGAGGGCCAAGCGTTCTTATCGGCAAGACTATTCTGCACATTCATTTCGTCTTGCATAGTGCTTCTTTTCTCCACCTTAATTACAGCAGCAGATGAGTCCAGCATTGACTTCTGCAGATGTGCGCCGCGTGTTAAATAACAAGCCGGATTTGTCCCATTGCCATGGAAACGGGTAATTAATCAATTATTTTTGCAATCTGCTGTGAAAAATCAAGTTGAACGGGTTGCTGAGCTGAGGGTGCTGTCTCATGTTTTGAGAATAAATTTTATTGTAATTCAATCAATTTCTGTTGCTTAACAATGCTGTCGTATTGAATATAGGCCTGTGTTTGTGGAGAACAGCACAATATTCATTTCAAATATCAACATAAGCACATCTCAAAACACTGGCCAATCAATAAATACTGTATGTTCATAGGACTCAAGGGTGTTTAAGGTCAACTTTAGGTGTAAAGGAGGATGAAAGCAAGATTATGAAAACAACAGCAAACCTCTCCCCTCTGTGCAAACACTTCAGCGTGAGCGTAAACTTTCCTAAACTGATTTAATTACAGCCATAAAACATTGACATACCACATGTTGAAATTCTTTCCAGTAAGTCTTTGTCACCTAACAGGTGGGCAAATAGAATGCTGTGAACAGCAAAGCAAGCACTTGAAGGGAGAGAGTGAGTCATCTTCATTCATTTCTGCCCGTTTCTTCAGGCTTTTCAAGGACATCCCATTTCACAAGCAGTGTACTTTACACAGCACATATACGAAAGCAAAAAGACTTAGGATGATGTAGGGTTGGGGCTTGTTTTACAAGATTTCAGGAGATCTTGACCTTGAAATCTATTCAACAAATAAAATCATAAGAACAAATATGTAATCCTAATTTAACATATATTAGCTGATTCGTTGAAGTCAAAATATTTAATTTATGTAGCCTTTAACTCCACGATACTGTATTATGTTAGCTCTGCTCAAAGACCAAAATAATAATAAAACCGTGTGACACACAAGAAATTCTTTGGACCTTTTATCACTGCAGGAAAAAAATCATATTATTCAAATCAATTTTTTTTAACACAAATGGATTTAACTATGTTACCAAAGTTATTGTAGTTATTGCATTTTCTTTCATCTGTGCAAAGATTTTTTATCAAAGTGAATAATTTTAGCTAATAAATACAAATAAATAAATATTATTTACTTTTTAAACCAACATTTAGTGCCAAATTAGACATTTATTTATGTGAAACATTCATTTAGTTAGTGACATTTATTTATGTAAAATTGTATTTTGTACTTACATTTGTGTAATTGTTAGTCATAATAATTATTGCTAAAAAATAACAAAAGCACTACTATAGTCTAAAACTCTATTTTGTCATGTCCAACATTATAACTGGATAGCAATTATTAAAACATCATAAGTAAAAAAAACAAATGTCAAATAAAACAGCAGTCATGACATTCTGTGATAACACCTCAGATGCCCTGAGCAAGGCATTTAATCCAGCTCAGATTGTGTTCTTTAAAATTTGTTCTTTGTACAGTTTTTGTACAGTGTCTTCACAGTTACCTCCTAACATGCGTCTGTGATCTGTATTCCTGTGAGAGACTGTTCTCTTTAGTATTCTGTTCTTGTTGCAGATCTATTCAGGGCTGTTGACAGTGTGATCTGTGATAGTATTCACCTCAGGTAAACTCCAAACACATCTGGAAGTGTCTGTGTGGATGAGCTTACATAAACCAAACCAATGCTAACGTTTATAAGCATTAACAACAACACTTGATGCTTTATAGCTCACATCATGACAGTGATGCCCTCAGTTTTACCTGTTACCATAATTCCATCTTTATGCTCACTATCTCTCTGAAATTAATCCTAGCCCGTGCTAAGATTTAATACCTCTTTAATACTAAAGGGTCCATTTGTGATATTAATAAAGGGCAAATCCACTTTATGAGATCAAGAAAGCAGCCCAAACAATTAGGTCATTCTTTGAGAGCATGTTCTAAGGGGCCCATGATAAAAATGCATCTTGTATAGAAAATAGACAAATAAACACGGTGTACATCAGGGTTGCCAAGTCTGTGATTTTCACGTGGAAATGGGCTACTTTTAAACTGTTTCAAGAAAAAAATCTGTGAATTGCACTGTAATGACAATAAAATATATATTTAGCTATATGAGCAGCATATTTTGAGTTTGAATATTTGAGCTAAACTCGTTAAGCAAGTTTTAAATGGCCATTGGGCTGGTTTTATTGCAGATCTGGCAACCCCGGTACACATATATGGAGATCTTTAGCTGTCTATCACCAGGTCTGTAATTGGATGCCTTTTACAAATCACCTTCTCACTAATGGAACATGGTTCCCTCACTAGTGTGCCTTTAAATGAAACAATACAATACGATATAATCATTTTCAAAAACTTGCACTTTGAGACCAGTTTTCAAAACTTGAAAACATGCATTTTCAATCCCCAAAACATGTAAACAAACAGCCAAATGCAAAACGAGTTTTCCATTTGTATAGTTTAAAACGGTCTCACGTAAACGGACATATTTGCTGTAAAATATTATGCAATTCATGTTTTTTCTGGATACTAAATAGTTATATTTTTATCAATAAAATAGCAAACGTGTAGTTTATATTTTTATAAATGTATACATTTGTAAATGTACAAATCAATTAATACATATTTACAAAAAATGTATATTATATATTATTTATAACATACTGTATATATATATATATATATAAACGATAATTGTTTACAAGTTTCCCAAATTCTTATTAACAACAGTACGTTTATACTGTATAGTTTGTTCTTTGTTTGTTTTTACACAGAATTGTATGTTTTAAATGATAAATGTTTTGTTGTGAAAAATAAAAATGATGCATAGGATACACATGCCCTCCCTTCCCTTTGTTTGCTTACATGTAATATTTCTACAGTCCCTGACGCTCATCACATCTGCTTCTCTCAGCCCGGAGATTGTTTGGAACGTGATATAAACGTAGCACTTTCTGTCTGCAAACTGAAAATGTCTGCGCACACCATGGATCGCAGCCTCTCGGGGGTGACCTTGGGCGATCAGCCACACATGAATAGAATGTGAAAGACCAGAAGAGAGAGTAGGTGGGGAAGGGGGGGTTGTTAGGTGGGTGAGGGCATGTACCTTTGTAACACTCCATCATGACCGCAGACACTTCAATAATGCATCAGGCCGGACAATAAAGTTGACAATCAAAGGTCTTTATTCAACAAGCTTTCCTGAATAATTTACACCCTGCTCTGATTAGACTCATTGACAGAGAGAGAGTAAAAATACTAAAGCAAAAAGAGCAAAGGCGGATGTCAATGCAGAGATTCATGGCCTTATTTTACCCATTTGACACCCCGCAGAAAAAAACGAGTGAAATGAGGAAAATAAAGAATGAAGCGGAGAGGAAAATAGCCTTTTCATGTCACACTGTCTCTGAAAGCAGAGGCTATTGTCAGTGGCCTTATTAGGCCATTAGCTGATGTATTGATTAATGGATACAGTAGTAGCAGCATATTGAGGTGCATATGAAAGCGAAATGAGGAGGGGAACGTTTAACAAGGACAAAGACATACAGTGATTTGTGTCTGGTTTGAATGTGAGAGTCATATCAGGATGGGGTGTGTGATTCACTTCTGGGTTCAGGACTCATATGAAGACGGATCCTGATGGTTTTCCTTGGTATAGTTGAATCTAAACACCGCCAAGATATCTTCTCTTGCAATTTAGCAAGTGACAAGAATAGCACATGCAAATATAGCCAAAATGGAAAGAATAACAAACATTCAATGGCAAATGGGGGGGGGGGGGGGCATTTGAACAGAAAACCAAAGACTCTCTAAAATAACCACAGATATATCCGTACAATAATGTGGCAAATATAAAATTTTGGAAGTAATTTATAACACAGCTCTTGACGGAATACTTGATTCTGATTGGTCGATATGATTGGTCAATATGATTGGTTTCCCCATTGACAACCACAAAACTGACACAACCAGATGCATGCAGGTATTGAGAGTCATTTTGACCAATGTAACTGTTTAATGTCTCTTTATCGTTTTTACTGTTTAACCCTCTCTTTCTGATACCAAAGTAAACTAATAAATTACTGCTACTATATTTCACATTTATGGAGCTCCGGAAGGGACATGCTGCTGGAAAATGTATGAGAAGGAAAAGGGAAATATACAGTATTTCAAAACGTTTGTTCTCCCACACACATTTGAGTTCTCCTGAGAATATTTAGCATTCCCTTGCAAAAGTTTTGCGCTGTCCAGAGAATATATTCTGTTCTCGTGTTTGCAAGGTAAATGTTTGCAAAAGTTTTGCGAGGGAACGCATAAGCTTTGAAATATGTTTTTCTCTGCAGTCTCCTATTTTTCATTATTGAATTCTTTTCTTCTGAGGCAAGTTGCTGTGTACACTGTAAAAAAGTTGGATAAACTTAAAAAATTGCTTCAATTAGTAACACCCCCAAAAATATGAATGGGAAACACATGTCCCTTCGCGATCGTGTTCAGGGCAGGGGTAGTAGCCTACGATCACGCTCTAATGAAGGGAAATGACAAAACAAGGACTGACAAATTGCCCTTATTGTAATCCGTCAAAATGACGGACGGCCTTCCGATTTTTCCGTCACTGGTAAAAAAAAATCTGTCAATGGCGGAGAATTTTAGGTTAACTGTATATTGTGTATTGTCATTTGTGCACGCATGTGGATCATTATAAAGACAACATGTGCTGTTATTATACTGTATACTGTAAATAAATCACTTGGTTACTGAAAACTATAAGTGCACAAAATAAATAATTATCATGCAAATGCAGTTCGGTTAGCGCTCCTATGTAAACGGCCCCTAATGTTTTATTTCAAGAATGTGTCCTATGTAAACAGCCCTAAAGTCTGGTTAATAGAAATTCTGTTTCAGGATGTTGACACATGAACACCATCACAGCAAGCTAATAGATGGACCTCTAACAACACTTCAGCTCTTCCGCTACAATTTCCTCTTTCCTCGCTTCTTTTATAACTCGCTCATTTTCCCTTCTCCTTTTCTCCTCATCTGTTTGCTTCTCTTCTTTACGTCAATGAAACTCATTTCCCAGCTGAATTTCCTGTCAAATCTGAAATAAGCAAGAGGTAATCATTGGCTTTTATGTCACATGTGTCTTATAAAAAAGATTTTCACATCACCTCACAGTAATTACAGGTGAAGACAACCGGTGTAGCGGTGAATGATCAATAGAAACACATTATTACAGGTTAATACCTCACATTAAATGTGTGTTGTAAATGAGCCTTGAGGCTCGTGTCTATATTGGACAATAGCAGCTGGGTTTATGAATAATATGGTTAGGTTGCCTCGTGTACTTTTATACTTTCGTTAATTATTATTATTGCACCCTATGTGGACATTGAAAGGCACACAATGTGTCAACAATAAATACTTCCATGCCATAATTGTGTAACTTTTATTAACAGCGTGTTCATGTACATTGACTATATAAAGGTTGTGCATGTCAGATGTTTAGAAGGCATCCTTTTGGCTCTGCTGTGGGAAACAGAAGGAAAACATCATTATCTTTAAACACAGGAAAAACACGTGGCACTAACATCCTTTTATGTAAGTCGAATTCCAGCTTTGGTTGCCATTTCGATCAAGTTTACTACAGTTTTATTACTTTTGAAGTGAATAATTTATTATTCAATTATTTCTTCTCCAATCCCAGATTAATTTTCATAGACAGCAACAGTCTAAACCATCATATTCGGACCCTGAAATATGTAAACACCGTGGCTCTGTGGTGCTGTCAAAACATTGCTCTGTTTGTTCACGCACACTGACCAGGCCCACATGTGGCTCAACCAATGGCATTCGTTTGGGGCGGGACTTTCTGTTCATTGGCTATAAAGACAGGCAGTTTACAGATAGACTGATTGAAAAGTGCTTCCTTGGATACTTTTGAAAAGAACTTATTTATAAATGACTCATTTCTAAATTAAATAAATGTAAAAATTACTTGTAAAATAATACCATAGTTCACTTTATGGTCTGGCCAGTAAAACAAAGCAAAGCACAAATACTACATAAAATTTGAAAGGTGTTTTGACATTTATAAAGACTAAAGTGTTGCTAGAAATTGTAAACATATTCTGTTTTTGAAATAATTCAATAAAATTGATACTTGCATGAAAAAATGGCATCATGATGTGTTAACAAAGTATTGCAATAGTGCTTGCCGCATCACTAGAAACCACCCAAAGATCCAAATTTATAAACACCGTGTCCACACCGGACGCGACGCGACACGACAAAAGACATAACGCATTAGAACCCATAATAATTTTACATTTTGTCCACACTGGACGCAACAGGCGCACCGCGCCGCAACCAGTGTGGACAAAATGTAAAATTATTATGGGTTCTAGACAAGGTGTTAGACAAAAACAAACTAACAATAAATAATTGTAATGTAATGCAATGTAACAACAACATTTAAGTTAAGTTAAGAAGAGTTAATAATTGCCTCACTGAAAGCAGGCCTTTTATCTTATAATAAAGACTAGGGTGTAACAATATAACATTCCACAATAATGTGATACAAAAAATATATAATATCTACTATGGAGTTATGGCAATATGACATCTATATGACTTGCATCAACATATATTTAATGTTTTAAAACATTTGGGAAACTTCTTTGCTTTTACTGCCTTAAGTATATCTTAGGTTTAGCTTTCTAAATGTGAAGTTAAAATTCAATTTGATTTTTTATTCAATTTTTGATTTTTTTACATACAGGTTTAATTAAACCTTGAATGCTGTCAATTCTATAATAAGTTGTATGTACAACAAACATGTTATTGAAAACTGTTTTGGAAATGTGGAATGTGTTCTTTCTTTTTTACATTTTCAGAATATTGTGTCAGTATTATTAAATCTAAGTGTCTCATTACACCCTATAGTTTAGACGTCTTTGTCCTATGCTTTCTATATTACTGCTCAAAGCACTTTACTTTGTCTAATTTGTCCTTCATCTCAAAAAAAAGATTTTTATTTTGTAATTCTGGACAGAGATGAATTTCAGGGAATAATGTGTTGCCATTCAAGATGATTATCATCGGTTTTGTTGTGCATTAATACAGTGCATTGCATTCTCTTACTCTTTTGGCTACAACACAATCTGATTTATACTCATTGAAACATCACTGTACGTGTGCTGTGGTGTAAACACTGTAGTAACCGGAGCGCTTCTACTGCCCTCTAGTGTACAGTTACACAATAACACAAGCATCATTTGGGTGGCGAATGCGCTCCAGCCCATCAAGAACACTTACCATCTCCTGGCATGTAAAAAACAGCCCAGACTTTCAAACTGACACAGTCTTGATGTCTGTGACATATTTCTGGCTCAAAGAAAGGCTTTCATTCATCTTCGATTTGGGGAGGGGGAGGAAAAGATATTCATTGTCTAAAGACACAAAAGGCACAACAAAGCGGCACGGATATTCAATCCACCTGCCTCAGAGATACGCAGGCGGAGCGGAACACAGGCGCTTTTGTTGCTGTATTAATGACAGCTCCAGTTTCCTCAACCTGCACCCTCTGCCCTGACTCAAAGACCCCACCGCACCGGTGCAAGAAATAAATGTTTGACTTCAACAACACTATGAAAGTTCATATAATATTAAGGTGGAAAAGTCATGCTGGGGATATGTTTGGGTTTATGTTTTTAGAGCTCATAAACTCAACAAGACTTTATGATTGTTATGCGGCATTATTACCAGATGGGGGCAGTAGATGAAAACATAGAAGTGGAGTGAAATTTTGTTTCATATTTTCACGACAAAATATGCACTTTCTGTAAAGTCCATTCATTAAAAGAAATGGGTACTTTCCAAAAATATAACACAAAATAATTCCGTTTTAAAAGTTCAATTCAATGCTCTTTTTTCAAGGTATATCAAGTAGGTGCTTAAAATTTAAATGTGGATATGGTGAGATGTCTATTGCAAAATATTACATATCTCGACTTTTTTTCTAAAATGATCATTCTAATTTATAAATAGTTTAAATTGCATTTAAAATGATAATACTAATTTATAGTTTAAATGACAATACTAATTATTTTCGAGCAAATAAATTAATGAAACAATTATGAAAAATGACTTAACTTAAAAAAGCAGTCTCTGAAATCGGTGTAAAAAAATAAAGAATGGGGCTATTTAATTGTTTTGTTGCATCGTATGAGTAAACAAAAAACTGTATTGCGCGGAAAATATAGTAAACTGATTAATATTTTGCCTTTATTTAAAATAAAACTTTAGATGAAACAATTCAAAATGAAACGGATACAATAACAGTAGTAGTAGTAAAACGTCATAAAATGTACAGTGGAATCGAAGTTTAATGCCAGTAGCTGATTCCAACAAGGTCTTGCTCGCTTTCATTACAAAACATGACAACAACATGCAAAATGCATTTTGCCATTTGGCCTCCAGATTGTGTCTGTGTTGTATCCTGTGACCATCTGCCTTGCACGGGCTGCCCTAACAAATAAAATGTGATGACTTATGAATGCCCGGAGGGAGTGACACGTGCTTACTGAACATCCTCTGACTACAAGATATGCTCAGCTGCCTAACCATACAACCAGAGAGCCAAATTCAATATGAAATGTATCTTACCAGCATTCACTTATTCACTTCAGCGTCATTTACAGTAACTCGTATGTCTCCAGCTCGGTAAACGGAAAGTAAGACTTGTTAGTTTCCACCCAGGGAAACAGCAAACAGCTCGACGTTTAATCGCATGAGTCACGTTAGACCTGCAAATTATGTTTGGCAAACACATTTAAAGGGACGTTGAGGGTTATGAGAGGATGTTGAAAGGGCGCACATATCTTGCTGTCAGTATGTTATGAGACATATATGATAAATGTGTTGTGGGTTTGGCTATAGGCTGCCGACAATGGAAACTCAAAAATTACAAACACAAAAACAAATCCAAACATGATTATGGTAGTTGCCAGGGAGTTCTGTGTGGTTGCTATGAGGTTAATTACTGGACCCGTCAAAGGAGCCCACTGGTCTCTAAACACCACACTCTTAGTCAGTGGGATTTTTAACCCATATTATACATTGTATACATAGCATCGGAAGTTTTAAAAACACCCCAACCATTAATATGAGCAATAGTAATACAGCAAACACAACTAATTATCAAAGTGTGGAGAAACATCGGGAAATCCTGGCTTTGTTGGATCACAGTGACAGTTTGCATTACAGATGGATTAGCAAACAGGAGCTTGCATGGCGTGACAAGGTTGCTACTAACAAATTCTGCAACCATGGCGATCAGTTTAAACAAACTCCACTTTCAACAGGTGAAAAACAAGCGAGCATGAACTGAGAAAGAGGGTCTGTTTGTTTGTGGATTTGGTAAACCGCCGAAAAGCGCTGGAAAACATTACTAGTACCAAAACATCAACTGGACCTATATAAAAGTGCGGTATGAAATGAAAAACTACTGCACTTTTCTGTCATTTAAATGCTTCTTAAATACACAACTTTTGCAACATTTTCACAAGTTTGCAAAGAGAACAATACGTTTTTAACAGACCACATTATCTAAATAATTAATGATTAATGTATAATCAGTATTGTTATATTGTTATAAGGATGATTTAGGTCAAAGGTCACACATAATATATTCAGGACTATGGATGAGAAAAGGGTAGCATGTTTTATGAACATGGTTTATATTGTTTTATATAGAGGTTTTGTATTGCGTTTCACTTTTATACACTTTTAAAAAAGCTTTACTTTTTCTTTTCTGTAATGTGACAGAGAGCAAATCTCGCTTAATATATTTTGATAACTGTAAAATGCGTTTGGATACTTTGGAATTTATTTGTGATTATCAATTGTCATTCACATAAGTTTAGTGTTTTTTATTTCATCTTAACAAATTAAAGACATTACAGGATATGCTATCATGCAAAATAAATTCAGATTTTTTTCAGTTTTTATTAACAATAGGCCTAACAAGAATTCAATTTTTTTGTATTGGAAATTAATTGACAATATATAGCCGCTGAAATAATTAAGAAACCATTTCTAAATTATTTTACTATTATTTACTGTTTATTTATAGGTATGTGTTTGGGTAAAATTATTTTTGTTTCATTAACACACTAACACTATTTCTCCCAAATTTCAAATAAAAATATTGTTTCTATTTGAAGAAAATAAAAACTGATGAAACAAGTGAAAATAACAGAAAAGATGCTCTGTATTTTTTCAGACCTTGAATAAAAAAAGGTTAATGTTCACTTTTAACTAATACAACAGTAATATTTGTACATGTATTTAGGAAAAATTCAAATTCATTTTTTTTTATGTGACAACTTGGATTTTCATCACAGTTTTCACGTGTCTTGTACTGTTTTCACTGTTGTCATGCAGTCAGTCTTAAATGACAATTTGGAATGGTCTCCTAATTTTTACGCAGCTATATGTGCTTCAAACATACAGTATGTCACAATCCAAAAAAACCTTAAAGGGATAGTTTACCCAAAAATAAAAATTCTGTCATCATTTACTCACCCTCAGGTTGTTTCAAACCTATATAAATTTAGTTGTTCTGTTAAACACAAAGAAAGATATTTGGAAGAATGTTAGCAATTCTCCGTTCTATGACATCATCCACTACCATAGTAGGAAAAATATATATATTTTAATGTTCTGTTGAACACAAAGTGAGATATTTTGAAGAATTTAGGAACACAAACAGTTCTGGGGCACCTTTATTTAATTTTTCCATGGCAGTCAATGATGTCACACAATTGAAAATTGCTAACATTCTTCCAAATATCTTTCTCTGTGTTCATCAGACCAAATAATTTATACAGGTATGAAATGACATGAGGGTGAGTAAATAATGACAGAAAATGACATTTTTCATCACTTTAAGGCCTATAAAATGGTCCCAACAGTTCAATTGTTTAAATTGAAATTAACTTTAAAAGATGCTGATCGATAATTTTACAATTACACAGATGTCCAACTGCTTGTTTGCCATTATTATTTATAAATGATATTTGCTATGGTGTTAAAATTAAAGAAGGTTTAAACCATTGAAAAGAAAGGTTAGCATCACAGCAACACGGCATGCCAGATGTGTCGAGAATCAAAGATACAATTGTATGATTATTAACAATATGTCTTGGGTAAGTTTGAACAAAGTCCTGACACAGAAGAGAAGAGATAAACGTCCCGTAATCTTTCTTTCCCCTGAGAGTGTCTTTCTTATATTTCACATTCTCTATATTATATTTCATTATTCTCAATCCTCCACAAAAACCCAAGACTTTACACACAATGCCATCTTGACAGATCAAGCCAGTTCTTGCACAATGGCCGGGCTCCTGGTTCACTGTCTGGTCTCCGGCCCAGTCAAACGAGCCCTTATTAGCAGACACTGTGCTAGTTGGGCTGTTCTTATAAGTGAATGTGGGTTGTTTGATCCCATCCACGATTTCAAAGAGGCGGAAAACCGATACGTACCGATGAGATGGATAGACGGAGAGGTAGCTCGGTTCACGCTTACGGAAGCTCTCTTGCCCAGGTGGACCAATAGGGAGAAAGGGGTGGTCTACGGAAAGACCAGACTCTCCAAACCCCCCACCCCCCGCCCCCCCTCTGGTCTGCTTGAGCTCAGCATGTAATACCTGTATCTGATTTCACGGTTTCTGTGAAAGAGATAGATGGTGTTTGAAAGAGGGAAAAGCCCCTTTTTTCAAGTGATCTTTTTCCCTGTGGCTATTCATTTCGGCTAGTTTGCTTTAATATTCTGCTTAATTAATTGCCAGGTTAAGCCCCTTTTAAGACCATCACATAAGCAAACCAAAAAAAAAGAAAGAAAGGATGTTTAAGAGAAACAACAAATGAGGAACACTCTAAAAAATGCCCGATCCGGAGAGTTTTTAAACACAATGCTGCATAAATAAAGGACAGGATACATGTTGGGCTAATGCAAACCATGTTGGGTTGTTTGGTGTATTTAGCCGACTGGGTTGCACATTTCATCCAAATGATACTGATTAACATACAGATTTTATCCATTTGTGTTCTGCGGAAGAAAGAAAGTCATACAGGTTTAGAACGACAGGATGGTGAGTAAATTTTTGTTATTGTGTGAACTAATGTTTTTCTTTGTAATATAATAATGATTTAATTTTAGTGAACCAATATATTTAGTCTTGTTTTATGAAAGGAAAAAATAAGAATTATGGAAGTCTGTGTTCAAAACAAGCACAAAATCTGTCAATGGGGTGAGAAAAATAAACTTGACTCACACTCTACAAATGTTGGGTTGTTTCAAACTATGATTGGGTAAGATGTGAACTTTTTCTACAGTGGGTCAATTTGAACCAATGGCTGTTTGTCCTATTTTACCCAACCATGAGCTGTAATAACCCAGCTTTGTTGTATAGATTGTATAACATTATTGAAACCAAAACTCAGTTCTTTTACTCATTTCTCCACTTTCTTATGATATCGTAAAGAGATGTGATATCAAAATAATGATGTGATGCTCTTCAGTCATTTTCAGGGTAAGACATTTCACAGCCATGCAGAATACAGAAGCACGCCGAAGGTCATGTGACAACAACCAACCAGCCAATATAGACAAGCTCAATGAAAATGGAGACACAGATGATCACAGCATAACTAAATTTAGTAGCAGAGTTATTGAAAGGTATTTTCAGTGCATATAATCCATATATCCTTTCTTTATACCTCCTCGTCTCAACGGCTATCGTGGCCCATGGTTGCTTAGCGATGACAGATGCCAGGAGAGCGCAAAGTCCAGGGGGCGCTTTGGAAAAAAAGGAGAACACAGTGCAGCTTGCGTTTTCCGCACGGTTTTAGACGGGAAATGTGAATCGAGCCTAAATTAACATTTGGAATGGTCTCCTATTTTTTTTCACGGCTGTCTGTGCTTGAAACATACAGTATAATCCAAAAATATATTAAGGCCTATAAAAAAATTGTTTGAATTGAAATTAAAGTAACTACCAAATTAACTTTTAGGAGAGCAACAGACACTTGTCATTCCTTGAGGGCTGTTTGTTATGACTTTCAGATACATTCACAGATTAACAGTTATCATTGTAATATGAGAGAGTCCACTTTTATTCCCAGGAAGATGGAGCCGGATTCACAAAACATTCTTAAGAAAAATCTTCTTAACTGCCATAAATTCTAATTAAAGAAAAAAGTTCATCTTAAAATTACGACAGCCTCACGGTTATCTTAATTCTCAAAAGGTAAGATGTTTGCAGTTTTTCTCAATTGCTTAAACACATTTCTTGAAATTATGCCTCGTATTCTCAAAACAGTAAACACAAATCCATAACATCTCACAAAATTCCCCAAACATCCTATTTTCAGGTCAAACTGAAGCTCTCTTCTCAAAACCATTCAAACTTGCTGAAAAACCAAACTTTTCCCCCAGATATGACACACAAGCCCTCAAAATCACCCACACTGCAACATAGTCTTGAGATCAATTCAAAACACTGTTACTAATACCTCTTATTGGGATTCAAGAATAATTTGACAACTTAGTGTTTATTACTATATACAACATAAAAGAGTGCACATAGAGCAAAGTGCAAGAATGAGCTTTAGGGAAAAATAAAAATAAAACATTACACTACTGTAAAGTAGATGAAGATGATCTTACAAGACAAGAAAAGCTCAAACACCAAAGAACAATATAAACTGGTCATGCAACACAATACAGTATACAACTAATCAAATTACATTTACATTCAGGCATTTAGCAGATGCTTTTATCCATAGCGACTTACAGAGAAGATAAAGGAAACAATACAATGAAGCGATTTGTCAATAGGAGGCGATGTAAAAAAATATGGCATCTTCTGCACCTTTGGCCCAATTTCGTAAAAGTATTCCGTATTTTCTGCAAAAATACAGAACAGGTAAAAAGGGTGTACCCATGCTACAGTTTACTGGATACAGAATAGTGAAATTTCTCTCATATAAAGTGTGTACTGTAATTATACTGTATGTTTACAGTAAGTAGTATAAAGCCCAGTAGATGATTCTAGGATGCACAATTACCTGTGCTCCTATTGATATTATCCTGAGATTCTGATTGGTGTGTCATCAGTTTTGCCACTGAATGTTTACTGATGGACAAATGTGTGCCATTTGAGTTTACATATTGACACTTCAGTTCATTATATTGTGTGTTTGTGTTTTCTGAATGAGAACATGGTTAAACCTTTGCAAAATGAGGCTGTTTTGTGTGGGGTTTGTACAAGTTGGTGTATTGTTCTGAGAATGTGTTTATAGTTGTCAGAAAATGGTGAATTGTTTCATGAATTGTGAAAACCCCTTCATGATTGGTTGGATTACGTCACTTTTTGTTATTAGATGAGAGCTTGTGGTTTGAGCCGGTGTTCTGTCAATTTATGCTACACCGGAGCGCTTTCAAACTTATTCTTAATACATCGTTTATTCTTGTTATATCTTAAAGAGCAGGTTTCATGAATCTCATAAAATTACCGGCATTTCAGTCTGTAACGTAGCTTTCCTTCAATTTTGACGATCTGCAAAGTTGTTATTCCAAAAAGTCCATGATAAATTAAGATATTGGCTTCCAAAGTAAGGAGTCGACTCTGAACCGCCCAAACAAATCGTTAGGCTTTCAAATCTTTTGAGTGTAACATCGATACATCACAGTGTAACGCATCAGCACAATCCCCGCCTTCCCGCGAAACAGGAACACTCTGACCTGCCCACTAGCACTTCAGGTAGTGTTGCGTATACAACATGTCGAGGGGACGCTGTGTTTTGTGCTGTGAATGCAAATGTACTTTGTTTTCGCTGCCAAAGGATGACGATGTGAAGGATCAGTGGTTACATTTTTTTTCCACGATACCACTGCAGTACAATTCCAACCTTGTGTAATGTGCTCGTCATTTTACCGACGACTGCTTCTCAAATTTTGGCGAGTTCAACGCGGGATTTGCCAGCCGCTAGACCCTTAAAGATAAGTCAATACCAACTTTATTTGGACTAACAAGCGTCTCAGAACCACAAGCTGTAAGTATGATAAATACGTTATGTGTACATGTTAAATTGAGTGCTTACAATATACGTTAAAGTAATTGTGCTAATCCGTGTTGTATATTTAGTACAGCTGTAGGTTTCCAGGTAAACAACGTATAAGTTAACAGTGTTACAGTTTTAATAATCCAACTCTTACCTAATAATGTGGCGGTTATTGTAGACTGTTGTCGTTCTACATGTCGTAGTATTGTACAAACTGTATCCCTTTATCATTTAGTCACGGTAGCACTTTGCTAACGTGTCTCACATTATGGTTTTGTCAAGTGTGCAAAGTTTAGCTATGGTCACGATACCCTTCAAACAAAACGGTTTGCTTGTCATTATTTTAAAAACGGACTACAGCACTATATCATTTTATTATGTAAAGGTGTGTGCATTATCTTTGGAAGCTCTCGCTAACTTTCTCAGTTACTCCTCTCTGTATAATCAAAGTAATGATCAACTTTTGGATAGAGCCGTTGTTGTTCTCCCACAGCTATGACGAAAAAAGATCAACAGAAAACAATAATCTGAATGGTTTATGAAGATAGATGGGGTACTTGTGATATGGTAATACTGATGCCATTTTTACACACAGCGTCTTTGTTTACAAAAACCTTCCTGAGATAAGAACTGTGGTAATGGGCGTTTTGTTTCTGACAAGCAGTGTATGAAGAAAGACCAATCACAACTGATTGGGCCAGTTGGCCAATCGGAGCACACTGGACTCACGGTAGGGAGGAGCTTAGAGAAGCGTAACATTTGAACAGCTTCGGAGGAATCGTTTAGGGATCTTTGAGAAATGGATAGATACTAAATGCTTATTTTAAGAAAATAGCACCGTTTTTTTTACCTTTGATGCATTTGAACATGTTGTTGGGGACTCTAATACAACATCAGGACACTTACAAGAACCTTGAAACCTGCTCTTTAAGACTTGTTTTAAATTGTTATTCACCGAGGGAAAAACTTATCCTTAAGTATATCCCACACCAAAATCGTCCTTAAACGCACTGATAAATAATTTTTATCGGATCATTACCTATTAGCCCTCAGGCTGTTAGCATTACCAGCCTGCTTACTGCTTAATACACTGTTCTCATTATTACATCACTAATGGCTAATGTTTCAGACGTGTTTGTACCTCTGAGTGCAGATGAGGAAACGTTCACACTTCAGTCGGAATTGGAGGCTGTGGAGAAGCAGATCCAGGATTTACTTGAGAAGCAGACACGGCTGCGAGAACGTAAAACGGCGCTGGAAACATTCCGAGCTGACACTCGCAAATCCGCAGTAAGTTTTCATCGCGATTGTAATACTCCTACCACTTCTACTCCGCGTGTTTCTCTGCACAGAGCCCAGGCTTCGAGAACATGATCAGCCCAAATGAACTTCACTCCTGCACCGGCACACCCACGGCGAAAGGCGCGAACCAGGACCGGAGCGATGACCCAACTGCCACCACCGGTCTTCGAGATCCTGACCAGGAACCGTTTTGCTGCCCTCTGCGAGACAGAATGCAACGCTGTGGTCATCGGAGACTCAATCGTCCGGAACGTACGCGCTTCCTCCACTAAATGTAAGGTGCGCACTCATTGTTTTCCTGGGGCCCATGTTCTTGATGTCTCTGCGCAGGTACCTGCGATCCTGAAGGACGACACTAACATCGGAGCTGTCGTGCTGCACGCTGGGTTGGACGACGTCAGGATGCGGCAGTCAGAGATCCTGAAGAGGGACTTCAGGAGTCTGATCGAGACGGTACGCATCGCCCACGGCGAGGATCATCGTATCAGGGCCGCTTCATACCTACCGACGAGGGAATAAAACGTTCAGTAGACTATTTGCGCTAAACAAATGGTTGATGTCATGGTGTATTGAACAGAAGCTGCTCTTTGTTAATAATTTTGATCTGTTCTGGGAGCGACCTAGGCTCTTCCACCCCGACGGCCTGCAGCCCAGCAGCATCGGAGCGGATCTTCTGTCTGACAACATCTCAAAGACGTTACGCACCGTTTGACTACATCTTCCACCAGTAAGTCAAAACTTTAACCATAGTCTGTGTTCCTCCCACTCAACTGTTATAAATGTTACTGCTTCCAAATGCATAGAGAACGTGTCTGTCCCCCGAATAATACTACAAAATAATAATTTAGGCAAAACTCAGAGAAAAAATCTGATCGTGATTAAACCTGAAGACAATGTAATAAACGACCAAAACCAACTCATAAAGTTCGGCCTACTTAATATTAGGTCACAAAATTCAAAGGCAGTTATTATGATCACAGACAACAGTTTTAATATACTTTTCCTCATCGAAACCTGGCTTAAACCAAATGATTATTATGGTCTAAATGAGTGTACCCCACCAAGCTACTGTTATATGCATGAGCCACGTCTGGTTGGTCGAGGTGGTGGTGTCGCAACAATCTTTAGAGACTTTCGTCGTGAATAGATTAAAGATGGCGCCACGGATGGCTGCCTCAGTTTGGAGTGCTCTAGTACTTATGTATATTTTGTTTGTTTTTCCTGTTTTAAGCTACTCTTCTTTAATCACTTTTACCTGGGACGAAATGCTTAACATTAAGCAATGCCCTTCTATCAATCTTTTCCCTAATTTTGAAAATTCAGACGTCTTACTGGACATTTTACTCGGAGGAGCGGCAGCTCTGTACAAACGCTCTAAAAGACGCAAGCGGGGAAAGCGAGCGGGTGCGCTCGTCAGACTCCGACGACGCGGATTTAGGACCCCGCTGCCGAGTATACACCTGGCGAATGTCCGCTCCCTTACCAACAAAACGGACGAAATACTCTTACTCACCAGGACAAACAAAGATTTTTCCAACTCCGCTGCGCTGTGTTTCACAGAAACATGGCTCAATGACACCATACCGGACAGCGCGTTACATCTGCCGGGTTTTCAGCTGTTCAGAGCGGATCGCATTGCCGAGTCAACAGGGAAGACACGTGGTGGTGGATTATGTTTTTATATAAACGAAGGTTGGTGCAGAGATATAACAACACTGAAGAAGATGTGCTTTTCGTACTTAGAAGCGTTCTCTATCAACTGCAAACCTTTTTATTCGCCACGCGAGTTTTCCTCATTTATTCTCGTGAATGTTTACATTCCTCCACATGCTTGTGCGAGCGCGGCGCTGCAACAGCTGGCGGATTACATCACTGACACGGAGCAGCAACACCCGGATTCTCTTATTATTATTATTGGGGACTTTAACAGAGCAAACCTCTCCCGTGAGCTGCCAAAATACAGGCAGCATATCACATGCCCCACCAGAGACAGCAACATTCTGGATCACTGTTACACCACAATACGGGATGCATACCACTCTGTTCCCAGAGCAGCTCTGGGTCTCTCTGATCATTGCCTGGTTCATCTTCTTCCGACCTACAGACAGAAGCTTAAATCTGCCAAGCCTGTAGCAAGAACAGCAAAGAGATGGAGCAGCGAAACAGAGCAGGCCTTACAAGCCTGTTTCGACTGCACGGATTGGAGTGTCTTTGAAGCTGCAGCCACTGATCTGGATGAGTTAACTGACACAGTGACATCCTACATCAGCTTCTGTGAGGACATGTGTATTCCCACCAGGACTCGCTTAACATACAACAATGACAAACCATGGTTTACAATGAAACTGAGACAGCTTCGTCAGGCCAAAGAAGATGCTTACAGAAGTGGGGACAAAGTCTTGTATAATCAGGCCAAAAACACACTGACAAAGGAGATAAGAGCAGCTAAGAGAAGCTACTCTGAAAAGCTGAAGAACCAGTTTTCAGCCAACGACCCTGCATCAGTGTGGAAAGGCCTGAAAGACATTACCAACTACAAGCCATCATCCCCTCAGTCTATGGGTAATCAACGACTGGCTGACGACCTGAACGACTTCTATTGTCGTTTTGAAATGCAGAGTCTCACCCTTCACACCCGCCCTGACCCTATCTCTGCTATACCATTAACACCTCCTCTTGACATTCAACCTGCACTTAAGATCTGCGAAGAGGATGTTTGCCAGCTTTTCCGCAAACAAAAGATCAGAAAAGCACCAGGCCCAGACAATGTCTCACCCTCCTGCCTGAAAGTCTGTGCGGAGCAGCTGTCGCCCATCTTCACTAATATTTTTAACAGATCTTTGGAGCAGTGTGAAGTCCCTTCATGCTTCAAACGCTCCACCATCATCCCTGTACAGAAGAAACCCAAAATATCTGGACTTAATGACTACAGGCCTGTTGCTTTAACATCTGTGGTCATGAAGTCATTTGAGAGACTTGTACTGGCCCACCTGAAGGACATCACCAGACCACTTCTTGATCCCCTCCAGTTTGCTTACCGAGCAAACAGGTCTGTGGACGATGCAGTAAACATGGGACTGCATTACATCCTACAACACCTAGACAGACCAGGGACTTACGTCAGGATCCTGTTTGTAGACTTCAGCTCGGCCTTCAACACCATAATCCCAGACCTCCTCCTGCCCAAGCTTACCCAGCTCTCTGTGCCAACCTCTACCTGTCAGTGGATTATTAACTTCCTGTCGAACAGGCAGCAGCTAGTGAGGTTGGGAAAATTTAAATCCAGCACATGTACCATCAGCACCGGAGCTCCTCAAGGATGTGTTCTTTCTCCACTGCTATATTCACTCTACACAAACGAATGCACCTCTACAGACCCTTCTGTCAAACTCCTGAAGTTTGCAGATGACACCACAGTCATTGGCCTTATTCAAGACGGTGATGAATCTGCCTACAGAAAGGAGGTTGCTCAGCTGGCTGCCTGGTGTAGTCAAAACAACCTAGAGCTGAATGCATTCAAGACAGTGGAGATGATAGTGGATTTCAGAAGGAACCCTCCATCACTTCCTCCCCTCACCATCCTGGACAGCACTGTGGATACTGTGGAGTCATTCAGGTTCCTGGGCTCCACCATCTCTCAGGACCTGAAGTGGGAGTCCCACATAGACTCCATTGTAAAGAAGGCCCAGCAGAGGTTATACTTCCTCCGTCAATTGAGGAAGTTCAACCTACCACAGGAGCTACTGACCCAGTTCTACTCAGTGGTCATCGAATCTGTTCTGTGCACTTCAATTACTGTTTGGTATGGCTCGGCCACCAAATCAGACCTACGAAGACTACAACGGACAGTTCGTAGTGCTGAGAAAATTATTGGTGCTCCTCTGCCCACACTTCAGGACCTGTACGATTCCAGAGTGAAAAACAGGGCAAGAAAAATCATCATTGACTCCACACACCCAGCACACAAACTCTTTGATCTGCTGCCCTCTGGCCGGCGCTTTAGAGCACCAAACACCAGGACTTCCAGACACAGAAGCAGCTTCTTCCCCCAGGCAATCTCCCTCCTAAACAGATAACTGCTCCTTAAGAGCAATATTCCACTTCCACTACTCCTATAGTGTGCACTATAGTGCCTTATTATATCTACATCTTATGTATACATGTATATAACACTACCTCTACTTACTAAATTATCCATTTGCACAAGTGTACATACAATCTGTTAATATGTTTATTCTACTATATACTACCCTGTACAATGTCTCTTATATGTTATTATCCCCCATTTTCTGTAAAATAGTCTTTATTTTATATATGCACAATTTAGAATCTTTTAGACTGTAAATCGTATTATATTGTATTGTCATTGTGTTGAATGTCTGTACTAGAAGCTTCCAACACCAAAGAAAATTCCTTGTGTGTGCAAGCACACTTGGCAATAAAGCTCTTCTGATTCTGATTTTGATTATTACTGTAACTCAGAGAACAGAGCATACATTTAAATCATTTGAAGTGCTTGCGTTGAACATAATTGTTCCAAATGAAAGTAAAAAACCATTGCTTTCTTTTACATTGGCTACTGTGTATAGACCCCCTGGTCCCTACACTGATTTTCTGAAAGAGTTCGCGGACTTCTTATCGGACCTATGGGTTAACGTTGATAAAGTACTAATTGTCGGAGATTTTAATATCCACGTATTTAGTGCTAAGGATGCATTAGCAGTGGCGTTTACAGAGCTATTACACTCTTTTGGAGTAACACAAAACATCAATGGACCCACTCATCGATTTAATCATACACTAGACTTGATTATATCTCACGGAGACGATCTAAGCAATATAGATATTATACCTCAAAGCGACGATGTCACTGATCACTATCGTATAACATGTACTCTGCGCACTGCAGAAATCAGCAGTTTAACTCGTTATCGACAAGGTAGAACAATTACCTTGACTACTAAAGATAGTTTCGCAAAGAGCTTGCCAGATCTGACTCCTTTAATAACCATACCAATAAATACAGAATCGCTCAATGACATGACCAGCAAATTGGGCACTATTTTCTCTAATAAATTAGAAGCTGTCACACCTATGAAGTCAAAAAAGATTAATGAGAAAAATGTAGCACCATGGTAGAATAGCACCACTCGCGCCCTTAAAAGAAAAACACGTAAACTGGAGCGCAAATGGAAACAAACCCAATTAGAGGTCTTTAAAATTGCGTGGAAAGAGAGTGCAAACTGTTATAAAAAGGCACTAAAAGCAGCAAAGGCTGAGCACCACCGTAACCTCATAGAAACTAATAAAAACAATCCAAGGTTTTTATTTAGTACAGTTGCTAAATTAACAAATAAACAGACCTGACCTGGTTATTCCGCCGTACCTTGGTAGCAATGAATTCATTAATTTTTTTACAGAGAAAATCGAAAACATACGAGACAAAATAGTAAAAACTCAACCTCCAAGTCTGTCCTACAAATTAGTACCAACCATCGCCCCAAAAGAAAGGCTACAGTGTTTTTCACCTATAAAACAGGAAGATTTAATTAAACTTATTGCAACATCTAAACCTACAACTTGCTTATTAGACCCCATACCAACTAAATTATTAAAAGAGTTATTACCCGTTGCAATTGAGCCCATTTATAACATTATCAACTCGTCAATTAATCTAGGCCATGTCCCAGGAGCCTTTAAACTGGCCGTCATTAAGCCCCAAACTTAGACCCCAATGAACTAGGAAACTATAGACCGATTTCAAATCTCCCTTACCTGTCTAAAATACTAGAAAAAGTAGTGTCCACTCAGTTGTGCTCTTTCTTACAAAATAATGATAAACACAAAAAATTTCAGTCAGGCTTTAGACCGCATCATAGTACTGAAACTGCGCTCATAAAATTACAAACGACCTGCTTATAGCATCAGATAAAGGTAACATCTCACTCCTAGTCCTGCTTGACCTTAGTGCTGCGTTCGATACTGTAGACCATAAAATACTTCTAGATCGCTTACACAGTTATACCGGTATTCAGGGACAGGCACTACAATGGTTCAGATCTTACTTATCAGACAGACATCTATCTGTCTATTTAAATGGGGAATTATAACCTGCAAGTTGAAGGCTGCACTGTTACTCCAACAAATACAGTTAAAGACCTCTGCGTTATATTAGACAGCAACCTGTCATTTAAAAATCACATCTCAAATGTCACAAAAACAGCCTTCTTCCACCTTAGAAATGTTGCCAAATTACGAAATATTTTATGTGTTGCTGACGCAGAGAAGCTTATTCATGCATTTGTGACCTCAAGACTTGACTACTGTAATGCACTGCTTAGTGGTTGTCCTGAATCATCAATAAACAAACTACAGACAGTTCAGAATGCAGCTGCCAGAGTTCTTGTCATGGTTCTGCCACAAGACCAAGAAGAACATGACAAGATGAGGCAGAGCCATGACAGAACCTCATGTTTCATGTGGAGGGAGGTAATTTTGGCTCTTATGGCTCGCCATACTCCCTCCGGTCATCTCTGTTCCCGCCCTCTCGTCTCTTGTTTCATGCCCGTCAGCTGTTCCCTCTTGATTTGTTCCCTTATTTATCATGATTCTCGGGTGAGGTGAGACACAGTGACAAGGAGAGAGGACCCAAACGCAGACAGCGGGTAAGGGGTTAACAAGACTTTTAATAAATAATTAACAAAACTCAAAACAAAGACCCACGTGGGGGTAAACATAACAAAACAGAGAAACAAGAACAAGATTAACTAAACTGACAAGACTAAACTAATAACACATCACAAAGGAACACTTCAGACTAGACTAACTAACATGACAAGACAAGACAAGAACTCACCCACAGTGCAACATAACAGTACAATGATCCGACACCAGAAAGAGAACACAGGGGCATTAAATAGAGGGACAAATCAAAGGGGAACAGGTGTGGGGCATGAACTAATAAACAACCAATAACGAGAGATACAAAAGGGCGGGAACACAGACAAGGACCGGAGAGAGTATCGAAGGCCGACAGGGTCAAAATGACTCTCTCCACACATAACAAGGGATCCTGCCGTGATTCTACCACAAGATCAAGAAAGACAGGACAGTACATAGCGCCGGCTGGATGGCAGGCTGGACAGTACATGGTGCCGGCTAGATGGCCGGCTGGACAGTACATGGCGCCGGCTGGATGGCCGGCTGGACAACACGTGGCGCCGGCTGGGAGGCCGGCTGGACAGGACATGGCGCCGGCTCGACGGCCGGCTCGACTGGACAGGGCGCCGGCTGGATGGCCGGCTGGACAACACGTGGCGCCGGCTGGGAGGCCGGCTGGACAGGACATGGCGCCGGCTCGACGGCCGGCTCGACTGGACAGGGCGCCGGCTGGATGGCCGGCTGGACAACACGTGGCGCCGGCTGGATGGCCGGCTGGGAGACCGGCTATCACCGACTGGGCAGGCCTGGATGTCGACATGACAGGACAGGATGTCGGCGGCTGGGCAGCGCTCTCCGGCAGCTGGGCAGCATCTCCGACGGCTGGGCAGCGCTCTCTGGCAGCTGGGCAGCAAACAATGACAAAACAACACACAAACAGAGTCGACTCGACAGGCCTGGGCACCAGCTGAGAGGCCGGCAGGGATCTGCAGCGGGAACAGGACACCGGCGGCCTCAACCCTGGAGGGAAATCCGACGACCTCAATCCTGGAAGGGAGCCCGGCGGTCTCGATCCTGGACGGGGTTCCGGCAGTCTCGACCCCGGAAGGGAGTCCGGCGGTCCCGACTCTGGACTGGAGCCCGGCGGCCTCTACCCTCCAAGGGAGTCCGGCGGAGTCAACCCTGGAAGGGAGTCCGGCGGCATCGACCCCTCCCGCTGAAATCCCTCTGTCTGCTGGGTCCAAAATGGTCGGATCATTCTGTCATGATTCTCGGGTGAGGTGAGACACAGTGACAAGGAGAGAGGACCCAAACGCAGACAGCGGGTAAGGGGTTAACAAGACTTTTAATAAATAATTAACAAAACTCAAAACAAAGACCCATGTGTGGGTAAACATAACAAAACAGAGAAACAAGAACAAGATTAACTAAACTGACAAGACTAAACTAATAACACATCACAAAGGAACACTTCAGACTAGACTAACTAACATGACAAGACAAGAACTCACCCACACGACACAGTGCAACATAACAGTACAATGATCCGACACCAGACAGAGAACACAGGGGCATTAAATAGAGGGACAAATCAAAGGGGAACAGGTGTGGGGCATGAACTAATAAACAACCAATAACGAGAGATACAAAAGGGCGGGAACACAGACAAGGACCGGAGAGAGTATCGAAGGCCGACAGGGTCAAAATGACTCTCTCCACACATAACAAGGGATCCTGCCGTGATTCTACCACAAGATCAAGACAGACATGACATGACGAGGCAGAATCACGACACTTATTTAATGCCGTTGTGTTTTCTGTCTTGTGTCGGTTCATTTTGCCTTGTCCGTACCTTGTCTCCACCCCGGTCTGTATTGCTGTGTATCTAGTTTTGTTAATGTTAGTTTATGTCTTTTATTATATCTAGTCTTGTTGAGTTTAGTGTAGTGTAGTTGTCTAGGTCCCTGTTTACCCTTCTTGTTATAATACCCTTGCTGTTTGATGTTTTACCCCCTCGTGGGTTTTTGTTTTATGTTTTGTGTTTTATTATTAAACCTTTATGTTAACCCCTTTACCCGCTGTCTGCACTTGGGTCCTCTGTCCATGTCTCACCCCGTGTCATGACAGTTCTAACCAGGTCCAGAAAATACGATCACATAACCCCAATGTTCTCAACCCTTCACTGGCTACCCATTAAGTATCGTATTAACTTTAAAGTTCTTTTAATCACTTATAAAGCCTTAAACGGTTTAGCCCCTACCTACATAACAGAGCTTCTACCACACTACAACCCATCACGCTCTCTAAGATCTCAAAACTCCATACTGTTGATAACACCTAGAATAACAAAATCCACCAAAGGGGGTAGAGCTTTCTCATACGTAGCACCTAAACTCTGGAATAGCCTTCCCAATACTATTCGAGGGTCAGACACACTCTCCCAATTTAAATCTAGATTAAAGGCACATCTTTTCAGCCAAGCAATCACTTAATGCTAAATATGCTAAATAAACCACCGGGAGACTGCATTTATTAGATATTATTTACTAGAATAATCTTGCTTGTTCTATAAACACCATGCACTGTGCTGTGTTTTACCTTTTTGTGTGTTTTTCAGTTTTTAAAGCTGCTTTGAAACAATGCACATTGTGAAAATCGCTATATAAATAAAATTGAATTGAATTGAATTGTTAGCAATAGAGAAAAACTGTAATACATGTATTTGGTTGTTTCACATGTGACGCGTATTGTATTAAGCCAGAATCATAATTTTGACGTTAACTTGCCATTAAGGGATATTTATTTTGATATAATAATGATAAGGTCTAGCTCCCTTACTTTAGCCTTAGTACTTGTGACTCGAAACGGAGAGGGTCACAAGTATTATGCCGTAGTAACACACAAAAAATATTATAATAAGTATATTTTTTAACGCTTCCTAACATATTAGCTAACGTGCGATCGTAAATGCCGTTTAACAGAATAGGCTATATAAGAATGTGATGTACTTGTTACAAACATAAAGTTTATTAGATAAACATATACAGTTACCACATGACCAAGCGAGTGTAATCATATTATTATTTTATTATGGGGTCTCTAGCACTCACTCTATAGCGCCACCAGCAGTTCAAAAATGCACTTTTCAAACGGCTGTAACTTTTGAACTCATTGATCCACAGTAATTCTACTCGGCACGTCATGCACTCCTCACGCTCATCGCATTCAACGTGTTACATTAAGACTCTGCCCATTACAGTAGCGGCCATCTTGAAAATTACAGTATTGTGTTTTTTCGCTTCTAGTCCTAGAAATTGTGACCAATTGTCATGAAAATTGGATCAGGCTATCTTTGGACTGAACTGCACAGACGTGACATTTTTGTCATTGTTCAAAAGTTATGAGGTCGCAAACTTTTCAAAGTTAACTCCAAAAATGTATTGGAGGCTGTATCTTGGCCATTCTTCGATTTATTGGTACGAGACTTTGTACGCTTCATCGACACCTAGGACTGGGGGTCCTTGCCAAAATGGGGAACAGCGTCACCTATGGGTCGCGAGATTTGAAAAATGGCTATTTTTGCTCCTAACTTTTGAAATGGTTGTCAGAAATTTGTGATCTCGGCGTCTACGGATTCATCGGGTCGTGCCGGATCGGGTGATTATATCACGATCGGATGATCGGCCTGTTTGCCATTTTGAAATGTGTCATAAATTGCGATATCTTTTAAAACTCGTGATGTATCGGTATAAAATGTTTTAAGTATTATTGAATTAGTGTCCCGAACGTGCCTGTGACGCTAAAAGACAGCACCACCTAGCATTCTCGTATTGAACTATTCTGAGTAACGTTTTGTGCACTACTATGCAAAATGGTCTTCTTGAGTTCATTCCCACCTATGCCTCTGTTTCACAAATACATAGTATTTCTTTTATTTCTGCTCTAAAACTCGTTTCAGCATCTTCGCTACTTGCAGCTCTCACACATCTCCTCAGGATCTCTGACACTTTGTATAAGCTCCGTGGCACGCTTTGCTGAACCGCAAGCCTGGCGTCTCAGAGGTCGTGGGTTCGAATTCCTCCTAGTGCGTTTGTCACCAATTTGATCTCAGTCTCACCTATTTGTTTCCCATGCGTGTTTTATTTCCGCTTTGCTTTACTTATGCTGTTCTGTGCTGCTCTGGCTTTGTGCTTCTACAGCTCCCAACAACAACTGAGTGTGCGGCTTAGTGGTGCAACCCGACAGCCGGTGGCCTTGAGTCTTTGAGGTCGTGGGTTCGAATCCAGTGTGGGGCGTGTTGAGTGTTTTTGTGTAGAGTCTGCGCTTCGTTCTTGCCTGTTCTTCCTGAACTGGCCGTTTTTCACATGCGTTCAGTTTATTCGTTTATGCCGTTTTTTCGCTCTCTTGGCTCTGCGCTACGCATGTGGTAAGCCTTCGGGAGCTTGGCCCCGTGGTGCTGCTTGCAGCTCTTGTTTCTTATTAGTACTGTTTTCATTTGAGTTAAACTTTACTTTAATCTAAATTAAAACACTTTGAGATTCGAAATGGGCAAGAAGAGACTGGTCTCTTTACTACAGCAACACTGCAAAAATGACATTCTTCCTGAGCATTTTTGTTTTGTTTTCTAAAAAATATTTAAAACTTCTTAAATTATGATACATTTACATAACAAGAAAAGTAACCTAAGATATTTAGTCTTGTTTTATTAAAGAAAATATAAGAACTGGGTAAGTTTATGACAGCAACAAAACTACAGCAAAGTTTGACAGTGTAGAATGACATTTTTGCAACAACTTCCTCACCCTCGTGTCATCCTAGGTGTCCTCTGGCAAACACATTTGGAGTAATACAGTAATAATTCAGATCCTGGCTGTTCCTGGCTTTGCAAGTGAATAGAGACCCAGTGACCCACTCCAAAAAGCGCATATCCATCATAAAAGTAATACACACAAATCTATGGTTTTGTGTCATGAGACATGTTTTAACCCTGGGCATGTAACCCTGGAGTCGTATGTATTACTTTTATAACGGATATATAAAAACTTGGTCTCTATCTATTGCCATTACCAAGCTGGGAAGAGCCAGGATATTATTCGATATAACTTAATGTCTCCGATATTTTGTATTATTCCTTAGGAGAAATGGGTACAATCAGTTTGTGCTATTGTTGATCTCACGTAAAATTCTACAGGAGACACCTTTAAGATACCAGTTAAAAAATGGTAGACCTTAACTAACCTAGAATTATTTTCTTTCAATATTGTATGAGATATTTTATTCTCAAATGTCTGTTGAACAACTGTCCCTAAAAATCTCAGTGTGGGGCATTGACGTATGTGTAACATGAGAAAGATGAGCCGCTGTCTTCATAAATAACACCAAAAAAATTTTTTAAATATCAAAAGTGAACCCCCGGCAAGGATCTGCAGCTTTAAGATACTCCGATTCCGGGAACGACTGCAATTCACAGCACATAAAAGCCAAATAACCAACATCTGTATTTAGGGAAGCCATCTATAATTGGTCTAGGGCCAAACATCCTCAATTCCTGAGCTATGTGTCTGTCTTTAAAAATACGACTAAGCTTGTCAGCTCTCACAGGGCCGGCTGCAAACCTTTCAGGTCAAAGAGACCGTGTCATCGATAAGCTCCTGAAGATGGTATGTGTTGACAGGGCACAGGGACTTAGCAGTTGGCGCCAACTTTAGCTTCACGCGAGAGGAAAGCATGGCATTTCATAAAGACAGTAGCCGCTAAAAGGAATTGTTTGTGCATGCTTTTTCACAGATGAATTTACCACTGTCAAAGCAGTAAGCCATGCGAGACGCTGGCGCGATTGTGAGATGCTCATCACTGAAGGCTAATGATTAATGAGGGCAAATTTACTCTGAAATGACATAGATCGACACATTCTTGAGAAGTAAATATGCTGATCAATTTACTTCATGAATGATGACGTGATATGTCATAGATGTTTATTGCTTTGGTTCTAAGCTGGTTTTACTGGTCAGTGAACCAAAATTGTTCAAGTAAACAAAGACATGCTTGAAATCAAAGGTTGAAATGAATTAATTGTGGTTTAAATGTTTTTGATGGTTTATTGCTCTACATTCACAAGTATTCACCATGCAAAACCAAAACATGTCAAGTGCAATAACGTTTGTATTCGTAATGCAACCATTTAAATGTCACACTAAAGTATTTAATACATTCATTTAGCTTCAAATCAAATGTATTCCTATGAAGCTTTTCACAATTTTGCATTGTTTTAAAGAGGCTGCAGTATTAGTACAGACAGAGACATCAGGAAAAACAGAACATTATGAAATTTACAGAATATCAAGAATCCATGCTATGCACGTTGTACTCTGGTGATAGGAGCTGTGAAAGTAATAAACTGAAAATAATTTAAACTAATAACTCATAAATATTTGTATTTATTTATAATATCTTGTTACTTTTGAACTTAGACAGGAGATTTTGAACACCATCTTTGAGGTGTTTTATACTTTTTAGTATACACGAAAACAGTGTACTAAATATGGACACTTACACACAACTAGAACACTTTGCAAGATGTAAACACTGGTCCAGAAGCACCTCCGACTGTTTTAGTTTTTTCTTACACATATAATTAAATCTTAAAGATTTTGGTTGAACATTTTCATTCGGCTATGAATGTTCTGTTAGTCGTAAAAAACTGAAACAGTTTTCCAGACCAGCGTTTTTTACGTCTTCCGAAGTGGTCTATAGGCTAAACAAGTAATATTCAAAAACTTGCACTTTTTTAGGCCCAAAAACACAGTGTTTAATTAAAAGCACCCTTTTGACATTCTAATAAATACTGCACAACATCCAGTGTAAAATATCCTGTAGATTCACCAGCTTTCATTTAATCTTGCTCGCGGCTTCAGTCTAGCCATGAAGCTCCCTATGTGATGTCATCCATTTATTGTATCTGGCGGAGCATAATTCCACATGCGAGGTATAAATGACGCATGAATTTAATGGAGAAGCTGTGGAGGCCGGTACAATTACAATATTAGGCTGCATGAGAAGCATCTCATTGAGCTTTCTAAAGTCTATCATATTCTTCTTGTTAACATGTTTTGGCAAATCCTCTCTGACAAATGATGGATCACTTTGTAAAACCTTTTTTTCATGAACACACTTGACTAATTTTCAGTTAGCAGGTTTGAAATAAGGTGATAAAATACAACTAGTTTCCCCAGACTGATGTTATAGGATGTGACCGGCTAATGCAGGGTTCTTGTAAACAGTTTACACTTTTAGGCACATGTTTTGCTAGTTACAGCTAGCAATTTGTCATAGCAGAGAGTTTATTTACCAAGCAGCCCTGTATTTATTATTTAAGGTGCGTGTGTGTTTTGAAATAAAATGTTATATGTTTGTGCTGGAAAAAGATATGAGAGCGGATAAAATAAAACTGAATTGTAGGCATTTTAGAGTAAAAACAATTCGGAATTGTTTACGTTTTAGAAATGGAAGTTTTGTAATCTTTTGTCATGAAATTTGAAGAACGGTGCAATATTGTATCATTATGAAAATAAAGCATTCATATTTTAAAAAGTTACAAGAAAAACAAATTCATATTTTGAGTATAACAGCAACGTTACAAGAAAAATGATGTGGGGAAAAACAAAGCAGTACAAACATGACTTTGAAGTGTAATGTTACAAGAATAAATAATTCAATTCAATTCATATAGTGCTTTTCACAATTTTGCGTTGTTAAAAAGGAGCATTACGTAAAGTAAACAGAAAACATTAGAGTGATAAGACAAAACAGTAACGCATGAAAGAAAACAGATTTTTTTAATTCACAGAATATACATCCTTAATGATATTATGTAAATAAGTAAAAATAGGAGATATTAAAATAATATCATGTGACTATAAACCCTTTAATTGGTTTCAGAATGAATGGTTTACGTGTATCCACAAAGACCTTATTCTGGCACATGCACAGAACCCCTTTTAAGTTCCCCTCTTCTGTTCGAACATCCAAAGCAGCTTTTTCTTCTTTAGCAAAAGAATAATCAAAGGATATTTTTCCTCACACAGTGCTGAATCTAATTAGACACATGTTGGCAATTTAGGCATGTTTATGACTCTGCCACAGTCACTTTTAAACCCTTAACCTTTAAGTCTGATACGCGACAGCTGATAATGATCTCGAGTTTTACTTTTTTATTACGAGAAAATTGACGTAATCATCCATGTAGCTCTACCTACTAATCTATAGAACGAATCCATCCTGTCTTTATTTCAACTGAAATATATTTAATGAATGCTATAAAAACACTTACATTTGTACAACTGTTCGTGGGCAAGTAAACAGAGATTTAATAGGTTGGCGAGGAATTAAATGCTATGTTGTCTGACAGGCAAAAAGTCCCATGTTCGCTGCACAGAAGTTCAAGGCCCTTGGTTTGGCACTAAACTAAGGTTTCCCACAGCTGTATATTATTATGGTCAAAAAGTGGTTCACATGAGAAAACTCAAAGCCATCTTCAGCTAACAACCACCAACAACATTTTTTTGTAACTTTAACGGGACATTTCAAAATTCGGTCAACATTTAGTCACTCAAAACCATCTGACTTTCATTCATCTGCGTGTGTAACAAAAGAAAATGTAAGAGTTTAAGTCACTGAATGCCTCAGTCACCATTCAATTAATTATGGAAATTATGATGTCATTATAACAACCAAACCTCCTAACTGGAGGATCAACTCACTGTGTTGGTGAAATTTTGCATTGAATAAACAAAAATGGGAAATAACAGAAAGTCATTTGCCGTTGTGAAATTACTGTCTGTGCAAATGTTGTATATGTAAGTCAGCGTTTTATGGCTATAACTCCTTTTATGGAGTGAAGGAGAATGTGTATTTTTCTAATTTTTTTGAGCTTTGGGTAACAAAATATTTAGGACTTATTAAACAACTTGAAGTGGTTGGGGAATAAATGTTTTGAAAACCTCCATCATAACACAGTTGACACTATTCTAGAAGGTGAACTTGTGCTAATACTTAAACAAAAAAAACAAAAAAAAAATTGCATCAAATACATGTGAGAAATGTATAACTTGGTAAAAAAAAATCTAAATAAATACACACTAAGTATAATTTTACGTTTAATTTACGTGAAACAATTTTCACTAAAAAAATTGAGTACATTTTAACGCTGTGAAATCAATGAAATATACTGTTTAAATTGTGTAAATGTAAGTAAAACATTAAGCAAATCTGAGTAACTCAAATATTTCTATAAGAATTCACCAAAAATATGTGTTAGTGTATATTAAAAATATAATTTGTTAATTAAATACTTGTTTTTTTTGTTAAATAAACTTAAATAATATATGTACATTTTTAATCATTTTTATATGTCTCACTAAAAAAATCTGTTAAATGATTTTAAAAGCTTTTATTAAGTTAATATAACTGTTTATTTTTGTATTATTTACTAAGACACGTGAATTACTTAGGGTGTAGACAAACTACCTTTCATATGTAACTCGTACAGAACTAAACCCATTTTCCCCATATATTTCTTCTTCCTTAAAGGAACAGTTCACCAAAAGATGACAACTGCCCCAATGTGTAACTTCATTTTGGTTTAAAAAGTGGAACTTCAGTTCGCAAAGCAAAGATTGTAATAATGATTCAGAATTTGAGCTGTCGGGTTTGATTTTGCTGTAAATTTCAGTTGACATCATTTAACACATGTGACACACAATTGTGTGTAACTAAATATTATCTTTCAAACAAAGATGGCAATAGAGAGTCAAAATGTATGGACTGCAGCTTTAAAAAAGGCATAGCTACATTGCCGACCCGCAAAACGTACTAGTAATTTATAATGTGGATCTCAGCAATTTTGTACTGGTATGGCAAACATATCAAATAGCTTCAGATGTGACAGAGACACAAAAAATTGGTTGCTAACACTCTTCAAAAATAATGGTGCTTTACAAAAGGTTCTTTGTGGCAAAAAAAGGTTATAAAAAGGTAAGAAAGAGAAGGTTCTTTAAAGAACCTTTGACTAAATACTTTTTGTGGAACCAAAAGGGTTCTTCTATGGCATCACCGTGAAGAACCTTTTAAGCACATTTATTTTTTAGTCAGTCAGTCATACTGTACACCTTCTTGGGTGGTCCTTGGCCATCGGGGGGGCCATGGTTTGCAGACCTTCAGTCTAAAGGTTTGGCTATGTGCGACTTTTGTAACAAGTCATCCTGGCATTCCATGCATACTTGCATCTTGCATACAATGCACATGCAGTATACAAACTACAGTGTATACTGCAGAAATAGTAAGAGCAGTATGGTAGCACTGTATGGTTTTATGCTATTGCGAACTCTGAGTTTAAGTGTGGGATACTTCAGTGTTTCAGGGTAAACCTGACCTTTGTCAGAAAACAAGATCACTATTGTGTGGTCAGTCTGTAATTGCTTAAACAGTTGCATTACACAATATTGAAAAGTAAGTGGAGATGTTAGTGCCTGTCAGTATTTGTTGTTGAACCGTCACTAAATTCCTACTAGTCACAATTATGAAAAACCTCTTGAATGAAGACACATTTTGTAACATGACATCATTGAGAGTGTTTTTCTATCAATTAAAATGGTCATCATGCATTACTCTAAAACACCGTTGGGCTGTTCAGGCCACGGATGGAGACCATATGGAGGCACTCTGTGAAGGGTTAGGGGTTAAAATCGCTGTCTCGATCTTTCACAGATAAAGTCACGGGGAAGTGCTAGTGTGAAGGGGTACAGCTTGACTTTCTAGACTAGCCCCCTATACAGGAAGAAACGAACTGATGTAATGTCTGGTTTCAGGATAAACAAAGCAAGCAGCTTTGGAAATCTGCATATGTGTACATTAATGTGGGATTTTATTAAAATTCATGCAATCTGAATTAAACTACAGGTTCTAAAACTGGTCCATCATGGTCTTAATGGAGCTAATCAACAGAAATGATCACATTTAGCAATGGATTGTGGGATATGAAGCTGATAGATAGCCTTTGCAGATAGCTGTCCTTTGCTGTCTATGACATCCCACAATCCTGTGCGTGATGTTCAAAATCAGTCAAGCAATTTAACTATGTAAATTGATTTCATTTTTTTAAACGGCACGTGTAATGTTAGGGTAGAAGGTGATCTGAAAGCACTTTTCTTAAAAGGCGCCTTCACATTAAAATGCTGTCTGTTAAGTCCCTGACAGAATGTGCATCGAGCCAGCAAGGCAGCTGCTTTTAGTTTCACACACAACTGTTGTGCCATTGAGTTCCAAGGTAATGTATCACAGGTGTCCACGAACAACCAATAACAACTAGAAACCAAACTCTATAAAGAAAAATCAAGCGTATCGCGTTAGTTCTGGCAGGTCACGTGAGTCAAGCTTGCATCAGCTGATCCTCCTCTACCTATAGAAATATGACGCAATCACAACTTCCGTTTTAAAATTCATTCAGCTAATAGCAGCTTATCGCGTTGCTCAGGAGCAAATTACCCTCCTCCACCTCACAATCGGGACTCGACTTCTGTTATTCCTTTTCATAAGTCTCAACAACATTTGTTACACTTAAATGTCATTACACTGCGTTCCAAATTATTATGCAAATTGGATTTAAGTGTCGTAAACATTTAATTTTATATTGTTCAATTAAACTTATGGATGGTATTGTGTCTCAGTGCTCTTTGGATCACTGAAATCAATCTCAGACACCTGTGATAAGTAGTTTGCCAGGTGAGCCCAATTAAAGGAAAACTACTTAAGAAGGACGTTCCACATTATTAAGCAGGCCACAGGTTTCAAGCAATATGGGAAAGAAAAAGGATCTGTCTGCTGCCGAAAAGCGTCAAATAGTGCAATGTCTTGGACAAGGTATGAAAACATTAGATATTTCACGAAAACTTAAGCGAGATCATCGTACTGTGAAGAGATTTGTGGCTGATTCAGAGCACAGAAGGGTTCGTGCAGATAAAGGCAGAATGAGGAAGGTTTCTTCCAGACAAATTCATCGGATTAAGAGAGCAGCTGCAAAAATGCCATTGCAAAGCAGCAAACAGGTATTTGAAGCTGCTGGTGCCTCGGGAGTCCCGAAAACCTCAAGGTGTAGGATCCTCCAGATGCTTGCAGTTGTGCATAAACCTACTATTCGGCCACCCCTAACCAATGCTCACAAGCAGAAACGGTTGCAGTGGGCCCACACATACATGAAGACTAATTTTCAAACAGTCTTGTTTACTGATGAGTGCCGTGCAACCCTGGATGGTCCAGATGGATGGAGTAGTGGATGGTTGGTGGATGGCCACCATGTCCCAACAAGGCTGCGACGTCAGCAAGGAGGTGGCGGAGTCATGTTTTGGGCTGGAATCATGGGGAGACAGCTGGTGGGCCCCTTTAGGGTCCCTGAAGGTGTGAAAATGAACTCTGCAAGGTATGTAGAGTTTCTGACTGAGCACTTTCTTCCATGGTACAAAAAGAAGAACCATGCCTTCCGTAGCAAAATCATCTTCATGCATGACAATGCACCATCTCATGCTGCAAAGAATACCTCTGTGTCATTGGCTGCTATGGGCATAAAAGGAGAGAAACTCATGGTGTGGCCACCATCCTCCCCTGACCTCAACCCTATTGAGAACCTTTGGAGCATCCTCAAGAGAAAGATCTATGATGGTGGGAGGCAGTTAGCATCAAAACAGCAGCTCTGGGAGGCTATTCTGACATCCTGCAAAGAAATTCAATCAGAAACTATCCAAAAACTCACAAGTTCAATGGATGCAAGAATTGTGAAGGTGATATCAAAGAAGGGGTCCTATGTTAACATGTAACTTGCCGTTAGGATGTTTTTGATTGAAATAGCTTTTGATTTCAGTAAATATGACCTCCTAATGCTGCAAATTCAACAAATGACCATTTTCAGTTTTTTACAACCTATGAAATGTTTTAAAACTCTGTTGTGCATAATAATTTGGAACAGTGCATTTTGAGTTTTTCATTTTTTAAATAAATACTGTTGTCAGTGGGAGGTTTGTTCAATAAAATTCCAAATGTACCCTAACTGTTGATTACTTGAAAATTATACTGACTGTCATTTGCATCGACAAATTAGGAAAACCAGAGAAAGATATCATTTGCATAATAATTTGGAACGCAGTGTATGTACTAATGACATCTGCTTGTTCTGTTCTGTTTACCCTAAAGGGCTCGGCATAGTCCATGCGAATTACGCTTTCGTTCTGCGTTTGGGGGTAAAACGAAGCTCGGAAACGTTGAGAGACGGTATAGTGTTTTCGAACAATCCAACACCCCTTTGTTTCTGGAGGCGGGGCTTACATGACGTATCCAAATAGCCTCTGCGCACTTGGCCACACAAACAACACACCCACCTATTACGTAATGGCCACGGACCAATGGTGGCTCGAGGGTGTTTACCGGCCAACACGAACTTTCCCGGAGAGTTCTGATTGGTTTGCTGCTGCGAACTAGTGAAACGAATTGTCGTTTGGACCAGATTTTGTTCGAAATCAGGTCACAGATGGTCGTTTTTCGATTTCGAATGTAGTATGCTGAGCCCTTTAGGGGGTGTTATTGCTGCGCTCCCTGCTCTTATTCATGCTAGTTGCATGGATGGGCAGAGAGTTAACCATACCGCCAATCTAAACTCTATATGCTAATTGTCAATCATTTTTGATGGTAGTGAAACTGACAGAAATATAAAGACAGCTATAACAAGAAATATATCAGCTTTGATATTGTTATTCTAAGGACTGTCCCATTAAATATGAATGGATTGTGATTGGCTGTCAATGCTTTATTGTTATCAGCTGGAAGACAAAATGCTCTTTGTATTTATATTTAATAGATAACACAAATAAGAAATATTTAATTATCATCTGGATTTTTTGAGGGGACCATGAATAATTTGGGGGGATTCCCCGTAGCTCCAGCTCAGGACCCGACCCTGGTTCACAATAACAATATTATCCCAACATCTATTGATTTTTTTACTAAATAGTGTTGCCAGTGTAATTCATCTTTAACTTAGTTTATTTTGTGTTTTTGCTCTTTGAGGCCAATGAATCTCTTAAAATACAAGTGTATGGAGGCAGAGAGAGAGAGTAACCATTATGACTCTTAAGGCAAAATTTTAAACAAGTGCTAAATGAAGGATATTATTATGTCTGTAGAATCAAAATGTATTACATCGATAATCATGGTTTTCAATATTATGGTTACTGGTATATTGTCCGTAATCCAGACCCTTTGAACAAGATTTAGTTCACAAGCAGAAAAACCTTCAAAAGGTCACGGTGCAGTCGGACGATCAAGATCTGAGTATATTTTTTGGCTCAGTTCTGTCTCAGATATACATCAGAAGGTCAGTGTACAGACTTTGGGTGGTCTGTGAGGGTGAGCCTGAGGCCGACTGATGGGCAGATGCCATCTCTTCATGTTTTTTTAACTCTAGAGAAGAGTACAACAAAGTACATTTAATGAAGCATAAACATTTAGCTAGCTCTCTGGACAACAATGAGCAGGACTTTTCGACTCTGTCGGTAAATAACAGCCAATCACACAAAAAGACTGTAAATTACTGATGTCGGTTTATTTACCACATGTTAAATACAACCAGTACCACATACTGATCATGTTAGATACATATGAAGCGTTCTGTAGAGCAGCTGTGCAAGAGTATACCGGCCCTTTGATGTCTCTTTATTTTACCACAGCAACCATCTTCATTATTCCTGATTTAACACAGAAGAGTGTAAACCCTCAACAGTGGTATACCTCAAGCTTATGTTAGATTTCAAGAAAAGTATTTTTGGTTTTGAAGGGGGTCTTTTTTCACATGTGTGATGAAACTTTTATTTTGCCTTGCAACATTATCTGACAAAGACAAAGAATCTCTTTTCAGAAGATTTTGACCAGGCTTTCATTGTCAGAAATTTGCAACAGATGTACAAATTCTCAGAAAGACTTCCATAAAACTGTAACTTTATGTGGGGAAAATGAGTGCACTTATATTTATTTTAAAGGAACAGTTCACCTAAACTGAAAATTCTGTCATCATTTACTCACCTTCGAGTTGTTCCAAATCTGTATAAATGTCTTTGTTCTGATGAACACAGAGAAATATATTTGGAAGAATGCTTATAACCAAACAGATCTTGCCCCCTTTGACTCCCATAGTAGGGAAAATACAAAGGTAATCAAAAGTGCCTACATTCTTCAAAATATCTTCTTTTGGGTTCAACAGAACAAAAAAAGGATAAAGTCCAAGAACTGTTTGGTAACAAGCATTCTTCCAAATATCTTTCTCTGTGTTCAACCAAACAAAGGCCGAATTTACTAAACGGGGCAAAATAGCGCGATGAATGATCTTCATCGGGATGATTTACTAACTATGCGCACATTACAAAACACAGGTGCAATATCTCATTCCCATAATGACCAACGCAATCTACTAAGAGCAGCGCAAATTAGTGCAGGGTTTAGGACATGCTTTTTTTGGGGTGTTAAATTAAGCCGCAAATACAAGTACAATGACAAGCGCAAACCTTAGAAAATCACGTCATGTGATTCAGTTAAAAAGAGAAAACTCCTACAAATGCATGTGCAATAAGGTCAGTCCCAAAAACAGCTGTGTCCACACATTTTCAGCGCTAATTTTCACTTCGTGTGTCTTTAGTAAATACCGACAGTAGTTTTTTTAGGCGTCTGCGCTGCCGCAAGCTGTTAGTGAATCTGGCCCAAAGACATGTTTAAAGGTGTGGAACAACTACAGTAGAGTGAGGAATTCATGACGGAATTTACATTTTTGGGCGAACTATCACTTTAAATGACGTTTGACTGTCGCTATACTAATCAAAATTTTGGTTCGTTTAAATATAATGTTTTAACTTTGTACACGGTCCCTTCTCCACCATTTTTCCAGTGTTTCATCTACTTTTACATTTATGCATTTGCCAGACGCTTATAGTGATTCAAGGTTAATTTGATCCGTTTGTGTGTTCCCTATGATCACACTGTCACGGAGATGGATACATCAGTTGATGAAACGCCTATGGAGTTATATGTGCGACTCAAAGATTTGATTTTCCAAATGGGTGAGTTACGATACTGCATCTAAAGCAAACATTACGGAAACGCTAGTGCTGGAGCAATATATGCACGTGTTATTTCCTGAAATAGGGACCTGGGTTAAGGAGAGAAATCCCGCGACTGCAGAAGAAGCAGCAGGCTTAGTGGAAGCTTACATCGCGGCAAGTAAAGGGTCTTCGGGAATGCTCCGATATGCTGGCAGTCTGCAGTCCCAAAGAGGTAAGTCTGAGGGGCTGAGGGGTAGTACGCAATTGCCTTCGCAAGCTCAAAGTTTTAAGTCCATCCCCCCTAAGGCTATGCCAAATGTAGCAGGACAGCAGCCAGTATTTAAAGATGATGTCGCAAGTCAGTTGAAGCTTTGGTGGATACGGGTTGTGGGATATGCCGATTTTAGCAGACCTAGTGCAAGAAACAGCATGGTCTCATGTTGTAACAAGAGCACAAAAGGCTAGCTTTAGGCGATTTGTCACACGCCCAAAGTTGTGCAGAACAGATCCTTCATGAGATGCCATTTCTTAATGAAGAAATAACAGCTGATGCAAAGCTAGATGTTGAAGAGAGATTGCAAAGACGCAGACAGTGGGTATCATGTGTTATGTATACACCAGAACTGCAGAATGTGACTCTAGAAGAGCCCAATGCTGTTAACTTAGATGTTGACATATCTAATGACTTAGCAAAGTTGCAAAGAGAGGATGAGACATTGGCAGATGGCAGGGATAGAGCAGGAAAAGAAACTGCTATGGATTTGTTGAAAAATGACATGTTTATGATGAAAGGGAATCTTTTGTATAGACAGTCAAAGGATGACGGTATGCAGATGATGCCAAAGCAAGCTAAACAGATTTTAGAGCTTGGGCATTCAGTGCCATGGTCTGGACACTTGGGCTTTATGAAGACGCTAATGAGAGTTGCTAAGAGGTTTTATTGGCCCGGCATGTACAGTGACGTAAAGAATTTCTGTAGGACATGTCCAGAGTGTCAAATTACAGCTGGTAAATCACACTCTGTAGCGCCTTTGGTACCTATCCCTGCAGTTAACACACCGTTTGAGAGAATAGGAGTAGATATTGTTGGTCCCCTGCAAAAGAGTCAAAAGGGTAATAGATTTATCCTAGTCATTTGTGACTATGCTACCAGATACCCAGAAGCATATCCTTTAAGAGACGTTACAGCAAAACAAGTTGCAAGTGCACTACTCCATTTTTTCTCTCACGTAGGCATTCCAAAGGAAGTTTTAATGGATCAGGGTAAAAAATTTATGAGCCATATATTAAATCAAATGTATCAGCTGTTGGGTGTTAAGAGGGTGCGCACTACTCCTTACCATCCCCAGACTGACGGACTGGTGGAACGTTTTAATCAAACTCTGAAAAGCATGTTGAGTAAATTTGTCTCTGACACAGAAAAAGATTGGGACAAATGGTTACCACACCTATTATTCACTTATCGTGAAATGCCTCAAGCCTCTACAGGTTTTGCACCCTTCGAGCTACTCTTTGCTCATCAAGTCAGGGGTCCACTAGACGTACTGAGAGACAGCTGGGAGGACAACGATAAACCACTTAAGCGAAACTTGCTTTCATATGTGTTACAGATGAGAGACAAATTACAGCAAGCAGTTACTACAGCTCGAGAGAACCTTCAACAAGCACAAGCGAAACAGAAAGTGTGGTATGACAGAAAAGCCAGAGCAAGGGTGTTCCAGCCAGGTGATCAAGTACTTTTACTGTTGCCTACATCAGAAAACAAATTATTGGCGAAATGGCAGGGTACATTCAAGGTGAAAAGGAAAGTTAGTTTAGTCAACTACGAGACTGAGATGCCTTCCAGACAGCAGCCATTACAGATCTTCCACATAAATATGCTAAAGAAGTGGCATGAGCAGGCCTCGCAACCAGAGCAGGCAGTACTTGCTAAACAGGAGCTTCTGGTGAGGGCGGTGAATACGGAGGAGGACTTGGAGGAACAATACTTGCCTGTTCAGCAGGATAAGGGCTGTCTGGATCTGCAACATCTCACAGAGGAGAAAAAGGAACAACTGCTAAAGGTCATCCCTCAACAACTGTTCCTCAACTCACCCGGTAAGACGGACCTTGTCCAGCATCACATATATCTAAAGGATAGTAAGCCAATTCACCAACACCCATACAGAGTACCAAAAAAAAAAACTGTTGCCATTGTTGAAGGAAGAAATCGATGCAATGCAGAAACTGGGAGTGACAGAACCCCCCAGAAGTGAATGGAATAACCCCATCGTTTTAGTTCCTAAAAAGGATGGAACAATAAGATTCTGTTTAGACTTTAGGAAATTGAAAGCTGTGAGCAAGTTTGACCCGTATTCCATGCCCAGAGTGGATGAGCTGATAGAGAGACTGAGTAAGGCACAGTTTCTCACCACGCTGGACTTGTGTAAAGGCTACTGGCAAGTACCATTAAGTCTAGAAAGTAAAGAATTGACTGCTTTTAAAACACCATTGGGACACTTTCATTTCCAGGTCTTACCATTTGGGCTTCACAGAGCTCCCTCAACGTTTCAAAGGATTTTGCTGCCGCGTATCTGGATGACATAATCATCTTCAGTGAGAATTGGGAACACCATTTGCAGCAGGTGAAGGAGATATTGTCAAAGATTAAAGCAGCAGGACTAACAATACGGCCTGATAAATGCAACATCGCCAAAGCTGAGACAACATACCTGGGACATGTACTGGGTCGTGGGGTCATACGACCACAGATCGGGAAGGTTGAGGCTGTCAAGCATGCCGAGCGGCCATCTACAAAGAAGCAGGTACGATCTTTCTTGGGATTAGTAGGGTGGTACAGACGATTCGTCCCACAAGAAAAACCAACCGAATAAAGTTGTGTGGACTAAAGACTGTGACAATGCTTTTATGGATTTGAAAAACTCTTTGTGTGGTGAACCTGTGTTACAGAGCCCAAACGGATGCTTCAGATTATGGACTGAGTGCAGTACTCCTACAAGGGCAGCAGGATCAGGTATGCCCTATTGCGTACATTAGTAGGCAGATACTCTTAGATACTCTTTTGTGGAGAAAGAGTGTCTGGCAGTGAAGTGGGCACTGGACTCTTTCAAATACTATCTGTTAGGTAGAAAGTTCACTCTGGAGACAGACCATTGGGCCTTAACTTGGTTGGGCCGAATGAAGGACACCAATTCTCGTATTACGTGATGGTTTCTGGCAATGCAGCCTTTTCACTTTGAAGTGCAATATCGTAAGGGCCCTCAAAACGGCACTGCTGATTTTCTTTCCAGGACACCCCAAGGGTTGTCCAAAAGAAGTGGGAGGAGATGTCACGGAGATACCCGTGACCAGACATAGACTTGTGTTATATTTCATTATTGCATATTATAAATAACCACACAACACAGTAATATGATTTAAGACATTTATTGATACAAGCTTAATAGATAAATATATCAAATGAAAAGGATTGTTTATTTATGTTTGTTATTTTTTATTTAGATCTATTTGTATACTGTAGGTCTGATTATTTCTTGTTGCTTGTCATATGTGTGTTTTGATGTGCTGTGGGAATTACCTAAGAGATGGTATGTTCCGAAGGTGGGTCCAGCCATAAAAAGGGGCGGCTGTGAATTGAGAGGGAGAGTTGAGCACGAGCGGTATGGCGTGGGCTAACTATAGCAACGTTAGTCTGCTAGCAACGAAAGACAATAGATTAAGCTGCATTGGTGTATAGTTTTTTTATTTTATTTTTGTTCACTACGATGTTCTGTATTTGGCAACACTGTGAAATTGCTACTTTTCTTCATCCCATCGTGCACGTAAATAAATCTCTACCTTGAATGGATTGCTGCCTGTCTTGGACCTCGTTTTTGTCTCCAACCGTAAGGGCTATCTACAACACACACCAAAGGAAAACTTCAGGTTAGCATGCAGATTACACCCCACAAAGCATTATGGTGAAAGTTTCTGAGGCATTGCCTAATTTAGTAAAAGCTCCTTTATCGAATTTGAGGAAGTGTTAAACAACCCATACATCCATAAGGATGGCTTGGGTCAATAACACCATTCGGCAATATAGACCTGTAGCGAGGAAGGCGGGGCGAGAGCTGTGGGGCAGGAAGGCGGGGCCGGTGGCGTGAGTGATAATGAGTATCAGCTGTACGCGCACCGGTCCCGCATGCCTCACGGGGGAGCTCGGGAGCATAAGAGAACGAGCGACAGGACTGCCGACGAGAGAGGACCGGGCCCGGAAATGCTAAGTTTTGTTTATGTGTTTATGTTCGTGTGGCCTGCAGTCATCCGTGAGGGGCTGCCGGCCTGTTTTGCTGCTGTTTATTGTTTATTTATTTTTGATTAAATGTTTTGAATGTTCGCCGGTACCCGCCTCCTTCCTTCCGTTTTATTGAGCTTTGCTATAAGACCCTATATAATCTTCTCTCTCTCTCTCTCTCTCTCTCTCTCTAATGTGGCTGTTAAAATGCCTTTTAAATTACCCACCGAATCAATGACTCATCACAACTCTGAAAGATCGAGAAAGTCATTGTGATCACTTTGAAACGTTCAGCCAATAACAATGTATCAAATGAAGTTCTGTTGTTGACTAAAGCCATTTCAGGACTGGTGACTGATTATCCATCACAGCGTGCGTACAGCCTTTTGTTTAGATTCACACTGCTGTAAAACCCATGGCGGTTAAACATCTGGGACAACCGACTGTCAATGGCTTTTAAAATCTCTTAACAAGCTAATAAAATAGGGGGATAATACCATTTTTGGCGCGCTAGACAACTCTGCAAGAATGAGGATAAAAAAGACATGTGGTCACTACATCCTTTCAGGAATGCAGCAAGTGGATTTTTTAATTCAATTCAATTCAATTTTATTTATTTATATAGCGCTTTTCACAATGTGCATTGTTCCAAAGCAGCTTTACAGGAGCAAATAAGAAAAACACAGAAAGGTAAAACACAGCACAGTGCATGGTGTTTATAGACCAAGCAAGATCATTATAATAAATAATATCTAATAAATAAATGAATAAATAAATGCAGTCTCCCGGTGAGCAAGCCAACACTGCACTGCTCTGCTGTGGCGAGGAACCCAAACTCCAATGCTGAATAATGGAGAAAAAAAAAAAAAATTTAAGCTGAATATTTTAAGAAACACCAGGAACTTCCCTTTTGACAGGCTTCACAGAGCTAAAAATTAGACTAATCGAAGCAAATTACTGTGACAAAACACAATTACCTTTAACACACATAATTTGAAAGAGTCATTCACCATTAATAGTTGAGGCGGGTGTGTGCAGTCATAATAACATTTTGGGGTTTGAAGCTTTTGTAAGCATGCAGAGGACGTGTAGGTTACACAACTGCCTTTCTCTCCCACATGATACTGACTGTAATTTGTTAAATATTCAAAGAGACGTGCCAAACATTTAAACTTGCCAAAGATTTTATTGGCATCATTGCAAAACTACCTTTGCTGGGACCACATTGAGTTGCCCTTGTTTAGAGTACTATAGTAGTATATACTGTACTTTGATAAATTAAAAGAATACTGTAGTTCACCCAACATATTGGCATTAGGGCAATTACATGCACACGTCATCTACAAAATCAAATAACACATTGCTTCCTCCACAGATAATTTCATGATTCTGCCTCATCGTGTCATGTCTTTCTTGGTCTTGTGGCAGAATCAAGGCAGAGCCTCATGTTTTGTGTGGAGAGAAACATATTATTGTCGATCTCGACATAATGTGCATTCTCTCCGGTCTTGTCTTTGGCCCCGCCCCTCTCGTTTCCTCGTTTAGCTTCCCGCCTGTGTCTCATTACCCACACCTGCCTATTGTTATCTTCTTTGTTAGTTCCCTTATTTAATGCCCTTGTGTCTGCTGTCCTGTGCTCGTTTGTTTTGTACCAATTGTTCGATCTGCTCGATTTGCTTGTCTTGCTCCATGCCTCATGTGACGTTGTGTCTTGTTCCTGCCTGTGAGTTATTCAAGTCTTGTCTAGTGTAAGTTTTGTGAAGTGTTGTTTTAGTCCAGTGTTAGTTAGTTTACGTTCCTTTGTTATCTGTGTATTATCCCCTTGTTATAGTTGTTTTACCCCCCCCATGGGGGTCTTTGTTTTGTTTAATAAATCCTTGTTTGTTAACCCCTTAACCGCTGCCTGCAATTGGGTTCTTCCACCACACCCCTGACAGATAAGTAATATATATTTTGCAAGCTTTTACATTTTGTAGACCTAGATTTATTGTATTTTTTCTACTTTTAAAGTCCCAGTGAAATAAAAAATTACAATGCCTGTTTTTTTCATTAAATATAGCAGCGTTTATTGTAAATAGTTCATCAATGTGGGTCATTCTCTTTAAAATTCATGTGCCCTCATAATCTTCAGTTAAAATCTGAAAACTTCTGTCCTATAATGACTACCCATCTTAAATGACGTATGTTAGATGGCTTGGGCGGAGCATCCGTTATCTCCTCCCCTTCAACTGTCAGTCTGCTGCCAGTTCCATTTCAAAATGCAACGGCTGTTTTTATACATCCCATCAAATCGTAGAGAAAGACGAAAGCCACGCCCACTATTTTTCGCATTAGAAATTCCATTTCACTCAGAAATGCCTCAAAATACGGAATTAAAAATGATCGCAACTTCCGGTTCATGAGGACTTTAATACATTTACATCAGGGCTGTGCACAGAACTTTTGATTGGCATGTGTTGAAACTGAAAAAAGTGCAGCCCATATCTTTTTTTAAGTTTCTTTTTTTTTTTGGCTTTTTGAATTTATTGATTATAGGACAGTTTAGAGAGACAGGAAGTTATTGGGAGGAGAGAGGGGAGCAGGATCGGGAAAGGATGCCGAGCCAGGACACAAGCTCAGGTCTCCCAGGGCTCAGTTGCACCACATGTCTGGAGCGCTGTCCACACATCTTAATGACAAATTCAATCAAACAAAATAATAGTCTCAAAAGCTTTAGATTATTCACTATTAATAACAACCATAATAACTAGTATAACAGGTACGAAATATACAGAAATTGAATGAAGTTATCAAACACTTTACAGTCTAAACTGCTAAATTCTAAATTAAATCCAAAGAATCCTCATTAAAGCTACAAAACACATCAATTTCTTCTCTTCTTTTGTTCTTAGATTTACATTAGTGACAGGAGTCACAGCAGCAGGTTTGAGAATGCGGCCCATTTAAGAGCTGATGCTCTGCGCATATCTGACGCGTTCCCCAATTTGCTTTGTGCTTACGAAAATACTAAATAAAATGTGCTTTAAAGCATAATCTTGTGTTTTTGTTCATTCAAGCATGTAAAACTGGTGCGCTGTCTGACACATTCTGACAGAGATTCAGTGACGCAGCCATTAACCCGTGTATTCACCAGACGGG